>NC_142746.1:11545174-11735174 GCF_051943395.1 Hippocampus bargibanti | reverse complement strand
GGGCGGGATGAAACCCAAGATTCATGCAAGGAGGCATTCTGAATCTTAAGATTTACTATGACTCTCAATGTTTCCCAAACTTAGCAGAGAACCATTAAAGCTGATTTAGATGGCATGCCAACATCGTTTGAGTTCACTGGACCACCTTGTCTGCAGGAAGGGAAGGAAGTCTGGTGCGGAATAGAGCACACAGGCACAGGGCCTTGTATGGAGAAAATACTCTGTCATACATTGTCGTGTCTGTATATACGAGGGAAGTGCCAATATTCACGGGTAGTCGAGGAATCATTCTCAAACGCTGAGGTCAACACCACCTTCCATATGTGGTATGCGCAACAACAAAGTAGCTTTCCCGTTGTGCTCTTTGGAGTGCAGTTTCACTTTGACTACCACAATGTGGTTACTCTGACTACCGCAACATGGTAGTCAGAGTCATCGTCAGGTTTCACCAGTCAACTTACTGCACAGAAATGATGAGGTTCACCAAAGAGAAGCATGTACATATCTCTCCACTAAAGAAGAGAAAGAATGCAATGGAGCCACGAAAGGTAAGAAAACACCCAAGCTGCCCTCATGGGACAAGAAGATTCTGAAACAAATCACTAGACTCTGTGCATCTGCAGTGGAAAATTAATAAATTAATAGGTAGGGTCGGATTAGTCCCATGGGAAGTCTGCTGCAACCATCTGCGGATGCCATCAGCGCATCCCAAAACTGCAGTTTCCCCATTGAACCTACACGTCAGTGCAGAGATTTACAGCGGCATGGAAAACACACAGACAGCGCTTGTGCGTATCGGCATGAAATTAAACATTGCGACATTCATACACGTCATGTTGTCAATGGTAAACAAGCAAGGAAAGAAACGGAAGGATGTGTTTGTTACTTGTGACAGACCTTGGGCGAGTGATTTGACTTTTAAAGCCGTACATTCGGAAACATAAGCAACGGACAATGAATAAATCTGTTACCTTGTCATACACACCTCATTGCAAAGGTTCAGGTGATGCAGACAACGAGGCGGCTCAAACCATACTCATTGACTGACCTTTGGCCTCGGGTCATTTCTCCTTTCATCCTTGACAAAATGCATAACTAATTCTGGATTTGTGACGATTCTTTTTTTTTCTCTGCTGGTTGACGCTTACTTTTAGTTGTTATGATCTGTTGTTATGGTAACATGATATATTTCAATCCCCTCTGTTTTTGTGACCTAATTTCAAAATCATTCATGATTTTATGATGCACATAGTTTCATGAAAGAAATTCACAGAAACGCTTGCCTATCTCAGTTGTGCGGAATAATTTAGAATGTTCACTCTGCCTATCATGCATGTTTTGGGAATGTGAGAGGGAACCGGAGTACCCTAAGGAAACCCATGCAGGCACGGGAAGAACATGCTCAGTCCACACAGAAAATCTGGAGCCGGTATTATACCCATGACCTCTGCACTATGAGGTCAAACCACTGGACCAACGGAGTGCCCAAATATGTTGTTCTTTAAAAACAAAACAAAGCACATACAAATGTATGAGTGTGGACTAAAATGTTGTTGATCATGTTCTGGAAATGCCAAAACGTGAGCCCCATTTTGATTCAGCAAAGTTTGCAAGAGGAAGACCAAAGAGGAGGTTTTTGGATGTTGTCAAAGAAGACATGAAGGTAGCTGGTGTGAGAGAAGAGGATGCACAAAACTGCGTGAGATGGAGGACACGTATTCGCTGTGGCGATCCCTGAAGGGAAAAGCTGAAAGCAAAAGAAGAAGAAAATTTACAAGATCACGTATGCATAATCATATGTTCAAAAGTATCATGTGTGATTGATCGGAGGGTTGTTGAATGGAACAAGACTTAAAACATCTAACATAGCCGTGAGCTGACCCAACAAGTTTACTCAAGCAGAGCGCTACTTGTTATAAGTCTGGAGAAATCGCATGGAATCACAACATTACAGTGGGACCTTATCTTACGAACTTAATTGGTAAGGCGACAAGTGTGTATCCCAAAAAATAATTTCCCATAGGAAACCATTAAAATGAGAGTAATCCGTTCCCAGGTCCCCATGAAACATAATTTTCTACTTTCTAATTATCTAAGTCTTAAAACGACACAAAATATACCTTATTTTATGTATAATAAATGTGCTATAGTACAGTAAAGTCTCATTATATTGATATCGGTTATATTGATAATACTGCTTATGACACTACTATTTTCATTTGTCTGCAAATTTCTAGTCTTTTTATGTCTAATTAGTTCCTTTTAGTACGATACATGGTTATTATGATAATCCGGTTACTACGGTGCTCTTTCTCATCTCCTGCCGGCCATTTTGCTATTTTTATATTGATACAAAAGATATTTAAGATGAATCGATATTTGCTTAGGGGTTTCTATACAGTACCACCATTATCGTGGTATCGCTGTGCTCTTTCTCATCTCCAGGTCACACAAGTGTACAGATGACTTGCGCGGGTTATTTGTAGAGCCTGATTGATGGGATATTTTAACCGTTTTCTATCCGTTTTCTCACTATTCTCACACTCTCACACTTTTGTTTTTTTTGTTTCAAGCTCTGTCATCTCCCTTTCGTGTGTGTGTTTTCTCACTCTCTCTGTCTGCCTGTCTGTCTCATTAATGTTTAACCCCTCCCCCCCACTGCTGGGTTCTTGACCAATCACGTGGCTTTAACCGAAGACGCCATTTTGTTTTTTTTGGAGAACGGCCTCACTGTCTCTCTGTCTGTAACCCCATGCCCCAATGCTGTGTGGTGGCTTTGACCGAAGACTGGGGGCGGGGAATAGAGGACAAAAACAGTGGCCACCATTTTCTTGTTAGGAAAACGGGCTTGTTCACGAACGACACATCACTCATTGTGGCAGCTTCGTGTGTATCCTGAAAAATAGTTGGTATGCCAAGGTAAAATTTTCATAAATGTAACGTTCGTAAATTGAAAAGTTCATAAGCCAAGGGGTTCGTAAACCGAGCTTTCACTGTACTTGCAATGTAATCTCCCTTTCAGGTCCCAACAAGTCTTCTACTTAAACCCGTGTAATCCCCAGTGATTCTTGGGTAACACATTTCAAATCCTAATCCTTTTCTACACTCTTGATGACCAGCCACAATGCATGATTTATTTGCATATTCTTTATCTGACAATAAACGATAGTTGTATCATTACTAACCCATCTTTTGTCTGACAAGTAACCATTTGTCAATTTTTGCATGTGCACGCTCCCTTGACATTCATTGCAAAAGCCACTGGAATAACGGAGCATGTTTTTTCTTTTTTTTCTTTTTTTTTTTAAATAACTGCGGGATTCAAACGCCCTCTTCCAGAGCTGGCTATAACTACAACGGGGATGATTTTAGTTTTTGGCCAGCAAATAGGATTTATGTGAAAGTGATGAAATTGGATGACATCTTGGAAAGCAAGGAACACGTTGGGCAATAAACTTGCATCACGGCCCTTCATGCTCCCTTGTGACTTTGTACTTCGTGCCAATATGGATAGCAAAACCTCAATCTTATTAATCATCCTTTCACTCACCAAGCAAAAAATAAAAAAGTCGCTCCCCCCTTTGATTGAAACAATAACCCCACACCAGGACCAGGTCCAAGCAAAAATCTTTTGGATCGCTTTATCTCGCTTGGACTATTTATGGTCGTAAACCATCCAACATTCGAAAAGAGCAGCACATGTTTGGCATATCTGTAATCTTGGCCAAGTCTTTTTCATTGGAGGTAGCTTTCATCATAAAAGTTGTGTTGCTTTGTAAAATGGGATGTTGGGACTGTGTGGTCTGGGTCAGGTTGAGCCACCCCCAGGATGTCAAAATTGAAATCAACAAACTGACCGCAAAGACGGAGAGGAAAACCAGGTGTTTAAGTCGAATGTAAGCTAATTTGAAACACAAGTTCAATATGCTCACTTCTGATAGTGGGATACGCAAACAACAACACTTCCAAAGAAAGCAAATTTGGTCTCACTGCTTCTGCCAAACAGCTTCTGCTTTATATGTCACAGCTGGGGAACGAGATGGCCAGATTTGCCTGGGCACATCCACGTTTTCAGATCTAAAAATAGTGTGCAGCAGGCTTGGCGAATCAGCAAGGAGTTCACCATAACAATTGCATATTCTCATTACTGGAAATTGGAGCATACATTCATATTCCACATCGCAAAAATTAGAGAATGTCAAACATTTGCCCCTTTCCTATGAAAATCTGACCTTACACGATAACATGCTAACATGTTTCAGCCATTGTGGATGAAATAAATACATTTCATATTGCTCCTATATGGATTTGTGTCTAAGACAAGCACATTATTCCCACCAGATCAGTTTTCTACTCAACCTTTTCTTTGCCCTTTCCCCAAGGCTTCATTTATTCTTTTCTTGATCGCCGCTGTCATTTGTTTATCTATGCATGCCTGCATCTGTCTCTTTTTGCAGGGATAATAGATTAACGGATGATAGACAGAAGGCAGAACTTCCTGGAAGACTTCATTAGATCCATGTGAGAGTTTGTGATAGAACAGACAGAAATACAGAGAAGAGCACCCACATTCCCACATGTTTTCCTTTCAATCGGGGAACCACCTTAATGTCAACATGGATAATTTGGTGAACTCGGTATTCCAATGACATCAACAGTATTTACAGCCTCGCAAGGTTTTTGGGAAGGAGATTTGGGAAAGCATCTCAGAAAATATGATTCATTAAAAACACTTCAATCAATCAAGTCGTTGCACTTTGGATTGACTTGATTCACTTGGCGTGCCACTCAGACTGGAGAGATGTTCTTATCGGTATTCAATGGAAAATTTGACAGACTTGCATTACATGGGCAAAAAATAATCTCGATTGGGATATATTATTCAAGTCAAAGAAAAAGGCAATCCATCATTTTGCATAATTTATTTGCACAAAACTTTCTTCCTGTGTTGCCCCCCCCTCCAAAAAAAAAACTTGGTGGAGACAGTTGTTTAACAAAAAACGCATATAAATTAGATAGATTTTTGAGAAAGTATTAGAGTGCTGTAGTATTCCAGGGGTGCACATTAGGTGCTGGCGAGACGCTTGATTTACAATAATAAATTCATACACACAAGTGCCTTTAAAATATATCTAACCATCACTTGCAAAAAATAAAGTCGTTCATCTGAAGCCCTTTCTTAATTTCGATCACAGGCACTCTTGAGAAGAGAAGCAGTCATCACGTTGTCGTTATGTGAGGAACTAATGATGAAATGTGTGGTGATACTGACCTTCAGTATCTCAAAGAGCTTGCCAGTCTCCTCAGAGCCTCGAGATTGGCCTGTCAACGCCATCTTATATGAAAGAAGGCGTCATTTGGTACCTTGTTTTTTTTGGGCTATTTTTTTTTGGCAGCCAAAGGACTAAATTGAAGCTTTTAGGGGACAAATTACTATTTATAACCAGTGATCATTTCGCACACATTGAGGCAGGTTGAAGTATACCATCACAGCCTTGCACCAGAGATCAGATCAAGAAACAAACAAACAAACAAACAAACAAACAAACAAACAAACAAACAAAAAATATACACACACACACACACACACACACACACACACACACACACACACACACACACACACACACACACACACACACACACACACACGCACACACACACACACACACACGCACACACACACGCATACACACACACACACACGCACACACACTCCTTGGCAGTCCATCTGAGTAGAAGATGACGTAGCTTCCGCTGGAACCTGAAGCCTGCGCTGCTAATGGATTTAGTGTGAGGGACAGGGCGCGCAATTCCTTCCTCCACAAACTGCCACACTCGCCGTATTCCAGTGGCATGAGTGAGGACTCAAGACGACCTGGGTGAATGAGGTTGCAGGGGGCTGCCGGTAGCCTGATCTGCTGTACTCCCCCTGTGCCTACCCACGGGTGTGGGTTTGAGATCACTCTTTATATGGCCTCTACCCTTCGACCTGTTAGGCCTGGGTGACCCTGCCAGGACTACAAGATTCCAGCCGACATAGCTCTCGGGGTCATGGAGACGCGCAAAGTGCCTCGACCACGATAAGGTGGTGATCCCAGTCGAGGCACACACATACACACACAGATACATACATACATAAAAAATATAATAAATAAATAAATACAATGATATCTCGGCTTACGAATGCTTTAGCTCACAAACCTTTCGTCTTTCGAACATCAAATTCACGAGAATATAATCTTGGCATGCAAACTAGTTTTCGGCGGACGAACCAAACCACATAGGGCCACGGTGGCTGGTGCACTAGTTTTCGGCAGATGAACACCAAACCACACGGTCGAACAGCCACCGTGGCGCTGTTCGACCGTGTGGTTTGGTGTTCATCCGCCGAATCATCCGACTAGTTTTCCACAACTCCTTTCTTTGAGTGCAGATGTGGTTTGTTATCAAGTGGAGTACTTTTGCTGTTATGGGACTGAAAAAGTCCCCACCACAGGCTAGTGTTAAGCCGAAGAGGAAACAAAAGAAATATATAGCGTCCCAGTACCAGGACGCTAAGTCGACCATTGCTACGTGTGCCCAAGGGTGTTTCTGTGTTGTCTAAGCAACATTATCAGGCAATAGAAGAGGTTGAAAAACTTCTGATGATTTGGATTAACGAAAAGCAGCTAGCAGGGAACCATGTGAGTGAGGGTATTGTCGCCGAGAAAGCAGGGCTACTTCACTCGGATATCATCAAGAGGCAACTACATCAACGACCATCACAAAGGTAAATCAAACGAATTTATTATATAGTACAGTTTATTTCTTTAATTACAATACAATAGCACATTTATTATACATCTTGTGTAATTTCAAGGCGAATTTATGAGAAAATTATGTTTTATGCGGCCCTGGGAACGGATTATTCTCATTCTTAATGGTTTCTTATAGGAAATACGTACATGTTTAGCAGATTAACTTTTCGTCTTACACACATTTTGTGGGAACCAATTACGTTTGTAAACTGAGGCATCACTGTACATGAATAAATAATAATCATTCTGCTTTGTAAACCTGAAATTTACTCGTTCTTAATTACAAATAAATGTCAGTTCAATGGGGGAGAAATACACAATTCTGAGATGGATTTCAATGCAATTTGCAATTTGCAATCAATTCATTTTAAAAATATCAACTTATCAAGAATGTAAATGCAGTTCCTCCCAAGGTTTGATGAACCAAAAATACATATGATGAAGTAGTTAGTGAAATCTGGCAAATTAAACAAATTGAACTGTGCTTTGAGTTAAGGATTATGCAAACTCTCTGTCGATTTAAGTGCATTTTCTTCCAAACACACAACACAAATAGGAAAGACATTTTTAATGACCTTTGCAAAATGTTTGCCGTTTTTTTCCCTCCAAATGACTTTTCAGTGTTACTTTTCACAAGGAATCCAACACCATGTGGTTCACAAAGTTTCAACAAAAAGAAAATATTGTTGCAATGAATGTACATTACGAGTGAAGGTTTATTTTTAGCTCCCTTGTGCGAGCAGAATCTACACGGCCACCCGGCTGCCTTGTTAGTTCTAATTCGGTATTGTCTGGTAGTGCCTTCCTGGAAGTTGACACAAGCAGGTGCTTTACTGTTCTTGGTCTCAAGCATGGCCATTCACTGGCAAATCTCTGCTAATGTTTAGACACAAAAGCCTGTGATGAACTGTTCTTCCTGCATGTGTCACTAGCACGATCCAGTGGAGCAAGACAGGAGGAAATGCTACCGGACTTTGGCATTCACCAGCTAAAAACTTTGACTGACTGATCGCATTGCTCGAACCTGCCACTGACAGCTCATTTGATTATGCTGCTATTATCTTATTACTAATTCGTTGGAGTTTACTGTAATTTGTTGGAGTACTGTAATTTACCTTTGGAAAATAATGTGGAATTACAGTAACAATGAAATTGAGAACTTGCTATTTGGGATGCTTGAAAAGTTCCCAATTTTAATATATGGCACACATGTCCACCAACAGTTGCAAAGACAATATTTTGTCTCCACTATTAATGAAATTAGAAGACCAGGTCCTGTGTAAAGAGCCACGATTAATTTTCTGGATACACCTGGTTTTGTGCTAAAGTCTCAAAAGAACCTTTTGCCTGAATGTAAATGCCAGTCTCTTGTCCATCAGTTCATAGTATTTTTCTTGATCATAAATCAAGTCACTTGTCAAATGAGAAAAATGTGTACTATGAATTTGATTTTCACTTGTTTTCAGAATACGAGTCTGCTAACATTCAGGACACGCCTCGTGATATTATTTCACTTTTGTCATCAATCTTATCTTGCTGCAGTCAGTTCTGTCTTGTTTAAATCCTCCAAAACATGTTTGGAAGGTTTATTGGGTCTACCAACAGAATGTTTGCTGGCCTAATACGTTCCAGATCACACCTGGAATGTAAACTTGGCTGAATTGAATGACTTTTTTTAGCATGGACATCCATGCTGGGCAGTTTTGCCTTGACATTCCTCACCTTTCTTTCCTCCTCGCTATCGACCCATCGAGTATACTGCTCGCACCTCTGTTGATGTTGAGGGACAAGTCAACAAATTAACCATTTCCGATAGCAAACGCATCGCACAACGCTCAACCTGTGCAGCATTGACTCATCTATAGACTGGTAGATAAGCTCAGCGATCACCACATATGTAGAATGTACATAGCACATATATGCGCCTGTACACGCCTGTAATTAACCTTTGGGCTACACTTGAAGCATACAAGTTCATCACTGATGTGTGGACGCATGTTTACCAGGCGCTAACGGCACACAACTTGCCAGTTCACAGCCAACTGCTTCATTTCATTGAAGGCCCTGAATACTTTTACAAGTTTCTCCCAAGGCAAACAGCGACACATTTACACAAAAACATCAGAGGATGTGAGAGTGTTTCACATCCCTTCTAGCTGTCAAAAAGCTCACTGATTGAGTGCAGTCATGTCTCACTCCAAAATAGTACAGTGGGAAAATATGAAAACTAATATTGGGTTCAGAGCAACAGTGTTACCTCTAAATCAACAACAATGCTGTAGGAGAAAGAATGTCTTTTACTTCATTCAAGAGAAGCAGAAAGACGATATTAAAATTTAACAGTAACTACCGGAAAGGCATGGAATGCTAAGACAAGGTTAGCATGTTAAAACTGAAATATTAAAATGATGACTCATCTTGCTTGACCAGTACTAAAATGTGATAAGCAGTGCCATTGGTGTAAAGCTGGCAAAGCTAAACTGATATTTAGATTTGCCAACAGATTTTGATCGAAAATGCAAATTAACTAACTTTAGAGAAATATACAGTATTCTGAACGTTGATGGTCATCTTCTTTTTCAAAGTTAGCTTTATTGTCAAATATGCTAATATGCATGACATACAGCACAGATTATATTAATGTCCTCTTAGACCCAGCGTGAAAGGCACTTATAATGTGGCTAAACAAGACAGACAATTGACAACATACAATAATTTGAAAAATAATTTGAAAGGTTTGCCACCAAAGCAACCACCAAGATAAAGGTGGCTCGAAGCCTGATCGATGTAAAAAAAAAAACAAAGTGGAGGTCACGTCGTGGTCACAGTCAATCCAATAGCCAGATGGATGTGTGTGCTCAGTGTGATGGAGATGGAATTTTAGCAATAAGTCATGCTATAGTGCTATAAGTTGATGGCTTTATTAGCCTCTAGTCAACAAGCAAACACCCTTTTTCAGAAGATACCATATCAGAAAGGTACATTTGGCGATACGTTTAATAGCCGGTCATGGTCAATGGCAAATAGCCATCAATTCGGGTGTGTTTCGGGCAAAGGTTGTGCCTCTCTCTCTCTCCACTCAGTCTAAAACCTGTTTCAAGCGCATTGTGTGTGAATGATGCAGTCATAGCGACTTCAATAAGTTGAGGTGATTAAAAGGCTCGTCTGCTATTCTTTCACTCATTAGGACGGGCTCTCAAATTTCAATTTACACATTCACCGTGGGAGTGGGGTTTTGACATTTTTATTGCGGCCTCTACAGGTGGATGCACAAACAAAAAGTGGAGTGTGGGATGATTTCAGAGGGTAACATGCACCCCGCTACTCTCTCTCTCTCTCTCTCTCTCTCTCTCTCTCTCTCTCTCTCTCTCTCTCTCTCTCTCTCTCTCTCTCTCTCTCTCTCTCTCTCTCTCTCTCTCTCTCTCTCTCTCGTTCTCTCTGTCTGTCTCTCTTTCTCTCACTCTCACTCTCTATCACTCCCTCTCTACATCTCTACTCCCCCACCCTCTCTCTCTCTCTCTCTCTCTCTCTCTCTCTCTCTCTCCCGCTCTCTCTCTCACTCTCTCGTTCTCTCTGTCTGTCTCTCTTTCTCTCACTCTCACTCTCTATCACTCCCTCTCTACCTCTCTACTCCCCCCCCCTCTCTCTCTCTCTCTCTCTCTCTCTCTCTCTCTCTCTCTCTCTCTCTCTCTCTCCTGCTCTCTCTCTCTCTCACTCTCTCGCTCTCTCTAAAAATAGTGTATGAAAGGAACTTTGTGGGTTTACAAAAAAAACCCATTAAGGCCTAACCATGAAGAAGTACCTACAGTATGTGCATGTTTGAGTAAAAGCAGGGACCTATCAACACATGAACGGCAGCTGATGATAGGTTGAGAGGAAAAACCCAGTGGCTGATGACGGCTGCTTCGACACCGATTGAGACTGTGTCAAAAGAGTTGGTTGACGCTAATGATGCAACCGTTTTAACACTTGCCTAAAACATCACTCATTCAATTTGTTTGACTTTTTAAAAAACTTGTTTTCTTATTCGGCACCACAAGGATGTAATTGTTTTTGTGATTCTGACTTGAGGTTGTTTCGTTCGACATGCAAGATGTGTTAAAGGGCCATTTTTATAGTCATGATTTAGGGAGTGAGCATGTGGAAGTTTTTTTTTTTTTTTGAGAAATGTTAAAAGCAAAAAAATAAACCATAATAGCGGTTTTATACACTTGCCTTCTGTGCTTTGTGTTTTTTCTCAGTCAAATAAACAGGTTCATGCCCATATGGAGACATTACCAAGATTCCACCAAATTGAATGGCTGCCTTGGTTGCGTTATCCAAAGTATGGCCTTTGATTTTATCATATTCATTCATTTTTGGCGACCCTACGTCACTTGCTTAATTACTCAATTACTCAATCCACCAGACATTTAAACAGTTTCTTCCCCCAAGCCATTAACTCTTTGAACAGTAGCCCAAATGGAACTGTATATAGTGAATCTTTGCAATTTTTTGATGATGATACTAGTGCAGCGTGTTCTACCGGAAACAAATTCCTTGTGTGTTCTACATACTTGGCAATAAAGATGATTGTGATTCTGAAGAGAAGACCTTTAAACTAAATAATGCATCTAGATTGACCAATTCACGCCAGACATAAAATAAATATATTTTTTTAATCACTCAATGGCAGAGAAGAAAAATAAGTATTTAATTTTATAACGGAGGTTGAAAATTTTAACTGGCACAATTTAATGTAAGTAATGCCAGGCACAAAGTCCAGATCACTGACATTAAGTGTTCCTAACATCATTCAAAAATAGTCACAATTTTCCTCTTAGGCAAAGTGTCCAGCTTAGTCATATTTTGACAGTTTTCAAACCAGGGACTGACTGGGACCAAAAGAAAAAAAACAACAAAAAACCACAACTGGACCCAGACCACTACTGGACCTCTTCCACAAAGGACAGACTCCGATGTATGACAGCCTCCAAGTATTTTTGTCCAGCGTAAAGCAAGTGATTCAACGTCAGAATAGCTGGGGATGATCGCCAAAAACAACAGGAATGCCTGAGCAGAATTCTTCCCATATTTAGCGCGGTCACTTATTTTGTTGTAACAACTTTAATTCGTTTTTTGCTCCATACTACTTAACTAAAATACCTTACAATTACTTATATTTTTCAACTGGTGCTCATTTGTCATTAAAATGACTGTATAAATGTTACAATTTTCCAATGTTCTTAATTTAAAAAAAAAACAAAACAAAGAAGGTTGACATGTGTAGCCGCCATTTTCATGTTATGGCTACCCAAATTAGACAAATCACCTTATTACAATTTTGTTGGATGACTTGCTTGCTTTCAACAGACTAATGGGTTATGTGGAAGGAATTGTGGTTGAACTTTGAAGTACAACACCCCTGTAGCGTCATTAAAATCTCAAAATAGAAACAAATAAGTTTTTAATAAACACGTTTTTTAAGTTAGTCTGACAAATCGATGTTGGTAACCTCAGCAGAAGACATGATAGATCGTCGTGAAATACTGTCACCCCATATTATAGGCATGTGTCCAGAAAGTGACAGATACCAAAAGAGTGAATACATTTTTTCACAGACACATCCTGTATGCATGAGGGAGGACATGGCACCAGGGAGCCTGCGAAACACACACATACATGCACACTTAGTGAAGGTTTTTCTCAGTCGACAGGCTCAATGCCAAAGAAGCTTCCGTGCTCAAATGCTATAATTGCGGTTTAAGAGTCCGACACAAACACAATTTGGCCGTTTCCTGCATTGATTCAAACAAACACGGGAGGAGAAAACACTACTCCAAAGGACATTAGATGGTGTTTTGAAACTACAGCTTCTACTACATGGGAAATAAAGACTCGATTGGAGAGAGGTGACTTGCAACGAGGAAAAACGGTCAAGAAATGGAGCGAAGCGAAGACGAAAGTGCAAAGCGAGACCAGCAGGAGGGAGAAGGGAAACATCTGAGTGTTGGAGACCCAGGAATGTTAATCCTCTTTGTAAGTCTCCAGCAATGATTACATTTTTTTCCAATATCAGCCGTGACGAGAACTTTAAAGGGTCATAAATGTGGGAAAAGACATCCAACCACAATGTACACATTATTTCAGCGTTATTGGCGACATTACAAGCATGCCCATGAGTGTATTTTGGCTGCTGAACTTTGGTGATCTTAATTATTATTCACCTAAAAAAAGTGGCTATGTGACAAACAAAATACAACAGGACTGCTGCTACTGTGTGAAATGGCCCGAGAAAAAGGAATGGAGGAGTCACATAGAACCACTTAGCGGCTATGCTACGCTAATCAGGGGTGAGGGGTCATTCCCAAACAGTGTGTTGCTAACCCCTGCACTTCCTGGAACACTGCGCTCCTCTCACGAGGAGGATGAAGGAGCCAAAGAGGAGCACACATTTTCCACAGGCCGGGACTCCCACGGGCATTGGACGCTTCACTGTTTCTTTGTGTTCGACCTCCCAGCTCTTAGCACTTTCATTGAGCTGCATCATTACCACACATTTGACGGAGGGAAATGGGGGCGGAGGGTGTGAATGTACGCATGTGTGTGTTTATGTTGAGTGTGCGTTACACGCTAGTGTCAACAGGGACACAGATTGGAGAAGTATGTCCTTGCCTGTCAGAGGTGAGGCGCTCAGATGTCATAAATCCACAGTGTTTCTTTCCATGCCCCCCTCTCGTTTTCGACATTTGTCAGTCTCTCCTCGTCTGTATGTCAGCCCACTCCAGTGCCACACTGCTCAAAAGCCATCCCATTCATAATTCCTTTCCCAAGTGGCCTCAAGAAAGGAAACCACAGACCCAACTGAGAAGGTCTCACTTTTACACAGTAGCCACAATTGTACACCGGCACTTATTCACACTGATAATACTAGTGAGGAATCTATCATGTCAACTTGGTCATTTTCCACCCGTCGGAAATTAAGAAAAATGAATTCATCTGCTCCTTCAGTCATCTTAAAAATAACAAAGTTTTAAGTCACTTTATAGCAGTCGTACAAGTGTAAAACCAAGGCACAAATGAGAAAAAATAAAAACGTTCACAAGAGAAGGACTAGAAAACTGAAAGCAAAGAACTGCATAAAATTACTTAATTCACTTCAACAAAGTTCACCAAGGAAACACTTATTGCTTGACCCGAGCTCAAAAACAGTGAATAGTTTTTTTCTTTTATTCTGTGAATGGCGGAGTCCAAATCTGCAACCGCAGTGGAGATTTATTGAATCTAAATAATACCATATTTTCAGGCATATAAGGCGCACCAGAGTAAAAGGTAATGAATGGTGTATTTTAAAACTATATTCTGTATATTTACAAAGGTTTTCCTCATATAAGGCAGACCACATTGTAAGGCGCTACGGGAGATAATGGAGTTACGCACAACATCTTCTACAGGGCAAAATGGAGTCGGTGACTGCTGACAGTAGTTGCGAGACCTCTTGTGGCTCAGTGTTCCTTCACATATAAGGTGCACCTGCATATAAAGCGCAGTGCGGCTTATAAACTGGAAAATACGTTAATTAAATGATCACAAAACCTGTTTATTGGGTATTATTGAACTGGTTTTGTGATATGGAGACAAACTGCAGTATGTGGATTGATTGTCATAATACCTGATGTCGTTCGATGTTCGGTGTTTGCATTATCTGGGCATTATTAATATTATTACTTTTTGGTTTCATTCATTGGTGTCCTCGGTGTGATGTCACATAACATTTACATGGCTAACAAAGCTTATCTCTCACCACTCTAGCTGCACAACTTTGTTTGAAGGAGACTGTGGACACCCACAGGAGATGTTTTTCACACGCTCTCACATACTTCTTTCTTCCTATATATACACACACGCGGATATATAATCCTCCTGCCAGCCCCGATCATTAACATTCTCACACTGATTTACAGTTTTATCACATTAGGCGGCCCTTTGAAGCCGATCCGTGCCAGCTTGATTTGTGTGCTCACCACACGGCTACCCGGAATATTTAAATGGCCACTAATCTGATGAGGACTGCGAGGTAGCCTGACATCCATCAATGTAGCACCTTAGTGCGGTCGACTCAGCTAAAGATGAGCTAAAGCATCTGGACGGCGGCTCTGTGAGATCAAGAGAGTCTCGATGTGTCAAGTAAGTGGCTGATAAATCCCAAGTTGTCACTTCTGGGCCGGTTCCGTTTTTAGCCCTGTGCATGTTTCACACATTGAGCTAAGACCAGAATAATGAAGTCAGGGCACTCTTACGGGACAGACAGTATTCCTTTGTATATTACACATGACTGCCCTCTTCTGGTTTTAATATTTATTTATGGCTTTTGCCTGCATTTTAGCATACATGGGTCACATTTTCACGGGTATAAAGGAAATATAATTGCTTTTGTGTTATAACTTTAAAGCAATTCTGTTTGTATACCACCAGAGATCAGATTTGCTGAGGGTTCACGGTTCCTTCATTTTTTTGTCAACTGAGGGCTCATTTAAGGTTTGCATGTAAGACCCAGATGGTGTCGATTCAAAGTCCTATTAATTGATTGGGATGGCATAAACACCTTTTAATGGATATCCAGTTTCAATTTTGGTTTAGTGGTGCAAGAATTCATCTGAAAAATGTGTGCGAATGGGGACGTGTTGGGATGAGAGGAAGACAAAAGCAGTTTGTCGCAAAAAAAGGAGATGTCAAGGCCTACTTTGTTGTTTCTTGGTGTTATGCTGTAATGATGCCACGGAAGCGAAACGTCCGACACCTTCAAAGAAGTACAGATGACGGCTGAAGAAACCTTTTCATCAATGCCACGGTAGTTACAGAGAACATGAATTTCTGTTACAAAAATATTTTTTTTAATAAAAGAAGAATAATTAAATTTAGGTCAGATTGTTTGTTCTCTTCATGTTTAAGATGGTTGTCTCAGTTGAGTAAAGGTCTTTTGGTATATTTTCTATTGTTTATAAATACAGTAAAGTCTCGTTATATCGATATCGGTTATATCGATAGTACTGCTTATTACGATATTACTTATTTCTATGAACGCATGGAGAAAATTTACATGCCGCAGGGTCGGATATATCGATAATCCAGTTATATCGATATTTTTTCCCGAGAATATCAATATAACGAGACTTTACTGTATATGCTTAGGTTGCACAAAGGCTCTCAGAGGCCAGCCTTTTATTTGTTCCAGCAATTGATTCAAAGTGTTTATGCATGTTTATTAATTGTTATTTAATATACCATACAATAGTATCTACATTTGGTAACCCCCAAATTTCTATTCTGGAAATGACTTTGTTCAGGCTTCTGATTGACTAAAATAGTCTTACACTAAGGATTTAACAGTCTTAAACCATTGGATCTTTCAGGAGTGAAACTAGGATATGGGAGGGGGCAGCAACAGGATCACCATAAAACATATGAGTGTGTGTAGACTCTACACACAATCATACTCTACACTGTAGAGTGTGATTCATCTAACCTGCGGAATACTGACATCATCAACCAGTCTCTGCTTTAAGAGCTACACCAACAAGAACCACCCACCCCTCACA
This sequence comes from Hippocampus bargibanti, assembly GCF_051943395.1. NCBI lineage: Eukaryota > Metazoa > Chordata > Actinopteri > Syngnathiformes > Syngnathidae > Hippocampus > Hippocampus bargibanti. The sequence continues at coordinate 11,718,796 of NC_142746.1, read as the reverse complement.
TTTGCAAACTTTTTGACCTTGAATTTCACCTTCAGCCCACCCAGCCCCTACTCTTTCCATTTCCTCCATTGCCAGTGGAAGAAATGAGGGTCACTTGAATTGGCTCATGTGTCCCTTGACACATTGTTTTCATTTCATTCCCTGGACAAACAAGCTCCAAAACACCATCTGTTGCCATGACAGCGGGGCTGAGTAAATAAGAGATGGAGAATATGTCATATGAGGAAGTCTATACGTGATTGTTTGGAAAAGAAGGTGTGTGTGGTGGGGAGTTGGGGGGCAGGTTGGTCTATATTAGTGAAAAAGTCCAGGTGGAAAATAAGTCTCAGTATTGAGTTTTGCCAATATTTTGCTCTGCCCTGCGATTGGCTCGCAACCAGTCTAGTGTGTACCCCAACGAAAGCCCCAAAACAGTTGAGAGAGGCCCGAGGACGTCCCGCTACCCGTATGAAGATACATGGATCAGAAAATGAATGTATGGACCGATCATCTTTTGCTTAGCCATTCTGCTTTAACAAAATACAGACCCCCTGCTATGTTGCAGTCTATTTAACATTGATGTTTTACAATTACATTGCATGTAAGTAACCTGTTAAAGCAAAGCTCAAAAAGTCTACTCATTCAAAGTTTTCATCCATTTTTAAGGTCAAAAACGTCCACTTCCCTGATGGCACAGGAAAATATGGATACATACTGAGTCTTCCATTGGTCGGGTCATGGGGAACATAACCTGCAGACCTCTGAAGAAGTGTCTGGCTTCATATCACGCAGTCCAGTTGTAAATCTTACTTTTCTTGATGTACTTGTGTTATAGTTGGAATCGCTACGTGTGCATGACTGTGAATATCTGTGTGTGTGGGGGTGGATTTGAAAAATATATCATAAGGAATATGATAACGCTATTCTCTTTGAATTAGTGATGCAAGTAAATGTTTCTCTGAGACTTTTACAATGACATCTACCACAGTCATAGAGATCCAAATCTGTCTGTATACATCTCGATCAAATTCCCCAAAACCACATTAGACTACCTGTGTCAATAATTAGATTTACTGTAGTTTGAGAAAGCATAAATCCTAAAACCACAGACACCAAATTGTCAGGTGTGCCAGGCACATGTCAAAGGTGTATCGAGGCATGCATCGGCACGAAAATCAGGATACGACGCCAGTTTTTAACTGCTGAGTACAACAAGTTCAGAATTCAGCCATCTTGTACATAATAATGAGCTTCATCATATTTCTGTAAAAGAGACATGATGCAGCTCTGAAACAATCCAGAAATCCGTGGTGTATTTTACCTATAAATCACACATAAATATGTCATCGGATGACTTCACTCGCATGGCAGAACAGAACTGCATCATTATCCATGAAAACGTAGCAGCACTTTTATCCATTCAACTCTTACAATTTATACAGCATGAGCCATGGCCTTGCCCCACCCGTGCCTTTGCTTCTTATGGGCGTGATCCAGTTGGCCCTCTATCACGTAGTTAATCATCCGAGCCCCAATGAGCACATCTGGATCTCTTACAAATATCTCCGGGCCTGAGGTGAGTCACAGTGCGACCTGTCAAGGTCAACACGTGCTCCTGCACCTGGACTCGGAAAGACGAGCCAAAAGACTGCAAGAGGATTAACGAGCATACAGTGATATTTGTGACGCTTCTTTGGCGACCAATCAACTATAAATTTGTATCTTAGGTTTCTTTATGAGGTGTTTGTGAATGTGTGTGTGTGTGTGTGTGTGTGTGTGTGTGTGTGTGTGTGTGTGTGTGTGTGTGTGTGTGTGTGTGTGTGTGTGTGTGCGAGCGCGCGCGCGCGTGTGTGTGTGTGTGTTCGTGCATGCGTGTGTGCCTGTTTTGATGGATGGATTGTCGCATAGTTGATGAATGGACGGACAGACGGACTGAAGAATGAGTGGACAGTCTAAAATTAGATAACAAACTGGTGGTTAGCTGGAAGGATGGACAGATGGGAAAGTTGGTGGGTTGATTTAGTTGACTAATTCTTAATTGACAATGTTCAGATGGGTGCATGGCTTAGAGGATTGATCAGCGAATAATTAAACAATTTTGACTGTTTTATTTGTTATCCAACTCACTGATTCAAATGCAATTTTTTTTTTAATCCAACGGGTTATGAATCTCCAGATGCTCCCTTGTTTACGAACATTCAAGTTACAAACAACAATATATACGAACATTTTTGGCATAACATATGTAGTATTCTCTCCAGTTATACATGGACATACATGTATCTTTGTATACATGTATCTCTCCAGAGCATATATTGTATGAAATGTTTATTTTTCAGTACAAACCAAGACAGGTTACTCATACATGCCTTAAACATTGTATTATAAATCTTAAACATATATATATATATATATATATATATATATATATATATATATATATATATATATATATATATATATATATATATATATATATATATATACAGTAAAGTCTCGTTATATCGATATTCAAGGGAGTCCGAAAAAATATCGATATAACCGGGACTATCGATATATCCGATATCGATATAACGAGACTTTACTGTATATATATATATATATATATATATATGCCCTAAACAAACATTCCATACAAAATATAGCACTGAAGCAATTTACGGACAAATTCAACTCAGGAATGACCGTTCGAAACGTATCTCGTTCATAAATTGGGAAGTGTCTGTATGTCTACCCCTTACTGTGTGATGCCAAAGACTACCAAGGTGTGTCAATTCCATTGGATTATGGGGCACAAATCATTGAGCGCCATTGATTCGGCAACAAATGACATACCCAGATTTCATCTTTTTTATTTTTATTTTTTTTACAAAAATCTGCCTTTTAAATTTGCTGCACTCTTAAAAGGCTTTGTGTTGATAAATTTACTATGGAACAAATGATTTTCCCTATAGAAAATCTAAACAAACACAAGGCGGACCAGCATCCTTGAGTGAATTGCGTTTGACCCTGGAGTGTCCACAGTATCTTATATTTCCAAGCCGTCACTGCATGATCAATGCTCGCATCAATCTTGGAAACTCCAGAAATGTCAGCCTTTTTACAAAAAAAACTCTTGAGATAGCTAAACACGTTTCAGAGTGCTACTTGCTCAAAAAGACATGTCAAAATGAAATATGCACAGTTTACAGGTCAGGCATACAAGTGTACTTTTACAGATGCACTCAGAGCCACGTCGCGCACAAAGACGGCAGCATTTCCGCTGTCAGACCCACATTCACCTGAGAGGCATTAGCGGAAACAAAAACATAAATGACATGCTGATCTTAATATCACCTCATATTTTCCTTGCTGTGTGTCCACCTGAGAGACATAAATCATTGACAGCAAGCCCATTGCCAAACATGCTCACACAAAAGCACACTTCTGAGAGAGCAAACTTGGCACAGCTGTCAATCATTTTTGGGCAAAAGTGGAGTAGAAAAGTGTAGCAAATGATGGATATTGTATTAGTAAAATAACAGTCTTCAGTCATAGTCGCACAAAGAACACATATAACACTGAGGGAGGTGTGTGTGTACACGTGAGTGTATATGTGAGTGTGTGTATGTCGACCTCAATAGTAATTGTGTTTGATGGCCACTTCTGTTTGGACATTTGGGTGACCTGACGGACGACTCTGTGATACGAGTGACTAAAACGTTTCACAGAACTGATCCGAGATGAAATTAATGAATGTGTTTCAACTGAAGCTAAATGGTTCTGTATGTTTTCTTTCAGCAGATTCTCAACTTTCTGCTCTTTCTTCGAAATGTAAGGTCTTGAAGTTTGGAAGAGACTGTATCAGTCTACTTGCCTGAAATAAAATGACCCACTTAGAAAGTAAAATAAATTGAATTACCAGGGACATCTTGGGAGGGCATTACAGTGGACATGTGGTTAGCATGTCTGCCTCATTGCTCTTCACAGTTTACTTTTGCTCACAAATTCGATGAAGTGTTTGTGTTCAAGAGGTTGCTTGATTTTCCATTTTAACATTTAATTCATATAAACTCTTTTGTTGTGACTTTGCCGTTGGCCTCTGACATTGTCCCAGCATGACATTAGTTAGGAAACATGTGGGACCTGAAATATAATCCCACAAAGGTTAGCTGAGTGCTAGTCAAGTGGCATGCCTGAACACGGATGGATTTAAAACATTTTGAAAAAACAAACCCAAAAAACAGCAACACACCCTGGTTTCTGTTGTTGGCCAGTATATTCTGCAGGATACAGTTATTTCAAATTGTACGATAACACCTAATTGTAACAAAAGTAAGTCGGTGATTTGAAGTTTAGGGGCAATTACAGACAGATAACATATTTGTCCACATCTGACAGAAAAATGTTGCATGGCTGTGTCCTGATTTTTTTGAAAATATAGTACAGTAAAGTCTCGTTATATCGATATCGGTTATATCGATAGTACTGCTTATTATGATACTATTTCTATGAACTCAAGGAGAAAATTACATGCCCGCAGGATCGGATATATCGATAGTCTGGTTATATCGATATTTTTTCAGACTCCCGAGAATATCGATGTAACGAGACTTTACTGTATTCTGGCAATCACTATTTGACTAGTACAGGAGAAGTAGAACTTCACTCAGAATTTTTCAAAGCCAAAAAAGAAAACTTTATTGTTAGGTGACGCATAGTTTGTCAGAATCATGTCATCGTGATGCACTCCAATATGTTTTACCAAAAAAGCGAATATGATGCTTGAGAAAGCGCTTTGGACAACATATGGTGTCAATAAAATATTTACCATTCTAATCAAATAAGATTTCTCATTTTTGGAGCTACGTCATGTTTCTCTGCTAAAGTACATTTTGTAACCCACTCGAGTTGATTTGGGATTAGCTGCTTAAATGGTAAGCAACTAGCAAATGTGTATTTTGACGGTGAGTCGCTACTTCTTGGGTATGTCTTGAAAAGCCAAATGCCAAACAGACTTCCTTTGCTTTAAGGCCTCAATGGCAAATTATTTCTTGAACATTAGTCGCAACGTTACCATAAAATGTTTGAGGGACTACACCAGGGGTGGGCAAACTTTTTGACTCGCGGGCCGCATTGGGTTCTAAAATTTGACAGAGGGGCCGGGCCAGGAGCATTTGGAGGGAGTGTTTGGGCCGGAAATACTCCGAACAAGTTATGTCCATAATTTATAAAATCACTTCAAATGACTTCGACTGAGCGTATTTTACAAAGATTCCACAGCATATAGCTATAGTTTACGTTTTAAGACTTGCGCTGAATATATGAAGTCTTGTTTTCGAGTTGATGACGATCCCCATGTGACGTCACGTTTGGACCGCCCCTGACCGAGAAAGCGACATACAATGCATTTTGGGTACTTTGTTTGGTCTGAAAACTTCGTGTTAATCCGTGTTGATCCGTGTTGATGGCGAAATTAGAAGGAAAACACATAAATAACGCCATGGTGAATCGTTGTGTGTTGCACCAAGACAACTACAGTAAAGTCTCGTTATATCGATATCGGACATATCGATAGTCCCGGTTATATCAATACTATTTCTATGCACGTACGGAGAAAATTACATGCAAACAGGGTCGGATATATCGATAGTCCCGGTTATATCGATATTTTTTCGGACTCCCTTGAATATCGATATAACGAGACTTTACTGTATTTGATATTCGCTGACACAAATTCCCAGCTGACAAATCAGCCCATTTCCAACGGCGCTTGGGCGCCATCTTCTGCTTTTTCTGGGTGCTACATTGCTGTCATTGACGGCTCGAATTGATATGGGAGGACTCCTAGAATCAATTGCAAACATTTATGCTTTCCTCTTCAGAAGAACAAGAACAAGAAAACATCTTCTCCGAATCTGAAGCCATTGTTTTGATTCTCGAGCAAGGCAAGACGTCTTGGCGTGACGTCACGAACAGAGGGGTGGGACCTTCTGAAACTGACCATTTCCGGATTCATTTTGAAGTCATTTTTATTGGTGTTTTTCATTTAACTAAAAATATCAGCCTGCCTGATTTGGGTACTTTAGATGCTATAAAACGTTTTTCTGATGTCAGTGGGAAACAAAAACAAAAAATGGTGCCGGTTGTCCTTTAAATGTAGTATGTACAAACCTCATAGCACAGTAAGAACACTACAACCCAATTTATTAACTGTCTTTCAAATGTGAAAAATATCCCTGATCAGTTAATAAATTTGTCTCAAGGAATATGCAAGATATGGCATTTACAGACTATTTCGCAGATACTTGGAGGAGGAAATGGAAATAGATTAAAATAACATATGCACTGTGATTTATCAAGATTGCGTCTGTTTTTAAGTTTCCATCGAAGGGGCAAAGTTAAAGAAATCAACATTTATTGAAAAATGGAATCACTTTTAACATTCAAAACATATTATTACACAACGAAATATTCAAGCTCAATAATACCCACTTGTGTTAAATTCCGCCAAATCATAGATGGTTTGTCCTGACCGCGCGCTCAACAAACTCCTCACTGACGCTCTCGCCTTCACGCGCTAACAATACACGTGTACCGTCGCCAAGCACACAAACATAGACTACCTGCATTTGAAATTTGCATACTCGGCTCGGCAGCCAATCAGAAGCCTGCTTCTTTCTTCCGGACTTTCGCAAGCGTTACAAAGTCGTGCAATTGCATGTCATTTTCCAAAATAGATGCACAGAACCTCAAACTAGAAGAAAGATTCAAAAGAAGCTAACAACATATGTGACACTACAAAACGTAAATTTACATTAAACCGTGACTGTAAAGTGTACGTGAGACTTATGAAAGGGGCTTAGTGGCTCGTAGGAATCAATGCAAACGTTGCATTGTGCACCGCCGTGACAATCGACTACTGTAGCAAAATTTACAGCCATGCGCATTTGCCGTAAATTAAGCAAGGTAGCATTTGTAGTTGGTGCATTCTTGATTTAAAAAAAAACTTTATACTTTGTGACCATGTTTTTTAATGGGATTGGTCTCATTTTGCTTCAAGTTGGGAAAAATGGGGCAGGCAACTTTTCAGTTATCTGCCCTGTTGTTCGCTAGCTTTTTGTCATGAGTTTTAGACACTGTTTGTACTATAATTTGGGCAAGTTCGGCGGGCCGGATTGAAAAGCCTAACGGGCCGTATGTGGCCCGCGGGCCGTAGTTTGCCCATGTCTGGACTACACTATTAATGATTGTACTGTACTTTCACTTTTATTTTTCCCATACGTTCAACTCATTCATCTCATCCACATGGAGGTCCAACTCAGCTCCTTGGACGTCCGTTCCCTGTGTCTTTATTCCACTGCACATGATGACATGATCCACCAGTGGCTTTATTCTCAACCCCCCTGGAGATTCATAACAAGGATACCAGGATGGAAATAAAGCAAAGGGGAAGCCATGCCAACAAAACATTAGTCTGTCTCTCATTTGATTTAGCTGTTGCTTTTGTGGTCAGTGCAGGCTGAGCTCAGTGTTTCCTCTTTGCCAACTCCTTCCTTAAGTAGATGATTTCATTTTTTTTAGTTGTTTTATGGAGATTTTAAGCAAACGTGCAAGGTAAGAGATTATTTTCTGTTTCGGTCAGTGTTGACCCATTCGCCATTTCACTGAAGATGACAACACACAGAATAGAATACCGGATAAAGTTTACCTTGCATGTGTATATTATTGTCATGAAAAACAGGAGATCAGATTAAATCACTGCAAACTATCTCCATTCCAGGCAGTAAAGCTCACTGAGTCATTCGCTAGAAATGGATGCAATTAAGGGCGACCACGGGGAAAGGATGGCGTCAATCAAAACTCCAAATGATATCCAAGAGGGGGAAACTCCAGCATGCCATCACTGGCCGCCATATCTTTAATTAACGCTAGTTTAAATGAAAGCACTCAACTGACTGTGCATCGTAAATATTTTGTTTTTTTTCCAACTCAGCCACAGTCTATTATTTATTTGTTTGTTTATTTATTAATTTAGTCTTTATGAGACTCCCTCAAGCTGCTTTCCTGTCTATCAGATGTTTGATTTATTTGACGGTGTGCTGCCACCTCGTGGCTATAAATGCATTAACAGCAGAAGAGGAAACGGTATACATATTTACACATATTTTTCATTTCATGTGTTCAAAGAACAGTTTTTGTAGAGTAATATCAAAGGCTAATTAAGGATCATGTCCTTTTAATTCAATTTTGTACATGTTACATTCTTTGGGTGGATGACTTGAACAAAAATAAGTTTGCCACAACTAAGAGCATGTGGTATTTAAAAAATAAATAAAAAAATCACAAAAAAACGATTGAGCTATTTTAGTCACATATAATTTCATTGCTGATTTTATATCATTTAACTGATTAATGTCCATGCATAAATCTCTATTTATATTATTATTATTATTATTATTATTATTATTATTATTATTATTATTATTATTATTATTATTATTATTATTAAAAGAAGCGATTCTTATAAAACAACAAAATCCTTCATTAAACCGGTCTGGTGGGGTGAGGTTCAATTTGGATCGTTCATACAATAGCCTGCTTAGGCAAAACAGGTTAGGCAACTTTCGTAATGCTGATGAGGGTCGTTATGCTGATGAGGTGATACCGGTGGGCGTGGGGGTAATAGGCCAGTCGTTAGTCAGGAATGTAGGGACAATCAGTGGGGCCACAGGGAGGGGTCCTCTGCCCCCCCAACCTGAGAGTAGGGACCTATCATAGCTGTGTCCGGCGCCACCATGTCTGGACATTAGGGATATATAAATGGGGCCGATACGACCAGTCAGACTTTAGTTCGCTGACGAAGCCTCTTGGATAGGAGGCGAAACGTCCGAAACCTTCACTTTTGTACAGATGACGGCTGAAGAAACCTTCTCATCGATGGACCACTCCTGTACGACTGAGAGCTTACACAGACGTATTATTATTATTATTATTATTTATTATTATTATTATTATTATTATTATTTAGTGTACATTGCATTGTATGGTGAAAAGTGCATGTGATATTTCCCCTGTCATGTTGCCAAAACTGTCGGACGATTTTTTAAAATATATTTTTCAACAGCTCTTGGGTTGCATGGTATAAATCTAATTCATGGGTCACCTCGCATGCAATATCTCTATTTTTCAGCTAAGTGGCAGTATATTGCAGCGTATTACAGAAAGACAAAACCCAAAAACTCCTCTGAAAAAAAGCATCACAGTGACTGAAATACATAGATACATACATTTGCTGCTGTGAAATGTATATTTCTCCAATGCAAGACGAATAAAGGCAAATCCAATCTAATCCAATACATTCATACATTCACGCATACATACATGGCCAGGCCCAGATATCAAAAATAAATAATTTTACTTTGAAATGTGCCACCTAATATATCATATTGCCTCTATAATTTGAGTGAGATAAATATGCGTTTAATCCAGCAAACTCAAGAAAGATGGTTATGCATAATCACGTTGTGCTAGTGTTGCTGTCGTAATATAAATGTAGCTGCACACATGAGGTGACAGGTATAGTGTTTTAAGCCTGTGATTAATAGAAACCTGTCTGCCTCATCAGTGCGAGTCGTCTTTGCATGGTGCTGTGCTTTGAGGTCAGCGCATGGCACTTTAGGTAGGTAAATCGATTGCTAGCTGTGATTGTACAGAAGAATGGTGTTTTTTCTATGAGTGCCCCGCAATGGGCTCGCAACCAGTTCAAGGTGTGCCACAACAATTGCCCAGAGAAAGGTGGGATAGATTCCAACACACCTGCGATCGTCGTGAGGACAATGAATGGATGAAATCAAAGTCATGAGCATGTTTTTATTTTTTCAAAGTCTAGCAGTGAGCGGTGTCTAATGCATTTGATCTGGTCGGGTTTTCTTAAGGTGCTGGAAATCAAAGATTAGTATCTTCATTTAACTGCCGTGTCGAGTGTCCGGCGTGGTGACAAATTTGCTTTAACCTTGATTTAGCACTCGCTGGATGTACTGTTCTCTCTATATCGCACTTTGTGAGGGAGCCAGTGTGAGAGCTGCTGATGTTCATGAAATCAAATCTGCATCACTGAATAACTCTCTGCTGATAAACACCTTAATAAAGAGAGCCCGAGTCTACATTTCTGTCATGGTGAATTTGCAGAGTGTGTGTGTGTGAGTGAGTGAGTGAGTGAGTGAGTGAGTGAGTGAGTGAGTGAGTGAGTGAGTGAGTGAGTGAGTGAGTGAGTGAGTGAGTGAGTGAGTGAGTGAGTGAGCGAGTGAGTGAGGAATTAATTATCCAGCTGACTTGTGGCAAATTCATTCATTTGGCTCCATTATTATAGGGGCCGAGGCTTGCCGTTTTGGTCTTATCCCAAATAATGGGCAGTGCTTGAGGGCCTTGGATGGTTCTCAAGCACGTTCATGCCATACCACCGATATTTTCCCCCCTTACAGATATCAAAGCCTGACAAATGCACAAAACTAAAGCGCGCGTCACTCACGAAAATGGGTACCTTTTGAAAGATCATTTCACACATAAATATGCTCGAATCAGTCTCTAAATATAAACAGTCCCTCGGCAATGTCGCTTGTAGATACGCTGTGAGTAAAAATCTGGTGTCTCACTTTAATCTCTGCTGATTTGCCTTTACCCTTGAAGAGTGCGTTTTCATACGCCTTCACTTTTATGCACCGTTTCATGTGTAATGAAGCCAAGGTCCCACTGGTGTTATTTACTTCATGAGCAATGAGAATAGAGAAACATTTTTTACACTGCATTTGAGACATGGTTTTTGTATTTGTCACTGGGAATTCTCATGTATTCATTATTCAGTGTATCCTCAAAACACCTTCCTTACTTAGATGTTGACTATATAAAAATAGCACATTTGAACGGATACAAATATTACAGATATAAGGGCAGCCCAGCAGTCCAATCAATTACCTCTTCGACCGACTGACGCACGACCAACGATTGGATGGATGGACGGACGTAGGGACTGACAGGACGGATGGGCGAACAGTCGGATGGATGGGATGGGACGTGATCCGAGGACGGGCGGACGAGTGACGGGTAGAAGGTTGCGGTTTAGAGATAGACAGATTGTGGGTGGGGGCGTAGAATGGGACTGACCGATGGATGGGCAGTAGGCAGACAGAGAGAGACAGAAAGAGAGAGAGAGAGAGAGAGAGAGAGAGAGAGAGAGAGAGAGAGAGAGAGAGAGAGAGAGAGAGAGAGAGAGAGAGAGAGAGAGTAGTGGGGAAAGAGAAATAGATGGATGGATGGATGGATGGATGGACGGATGGATGGATTGGTGAATTTGTGGATGGATACAGTAGATAGATAGATATGTAGATAGGTAGATACAGAGGTAGATGAATAGATGGACAGGTGGATAGATGGACAGATGGATAGATGGATAGATTGATAGATAGGTCAATCGATAGATTGATAGATGAGGAGAGACAATGTCGAATATACAGAAATGGATACTTTAGCCTTACAAGGATGGCAAATACATAGAGTCCTGATTACACATGCACTGAAAGCAAGTTGAATCCATCGTCTTGTGGTTGCTTAAGTGGCTCTATCAAATATACATGCCGTGCAGTGTTCACATGCTTGTACTACATTCCTTTGTGGATTAAAACAAACAATATTGCAATGTCATGCGCGACTGGTCTTTTGCTGCGCTCGTACATGACTTTTCTGCGGTTCTCTCATACGTCTGACAAGTACCATCGCTGAGGATGGTAAATGCTGCGAGCCCTGCTGAATGAACTTGGATTTTTGTACTTTAATGTCAAAAAGCGAGAGGCAAACCACAACTCTGGATCAACCTTTCATGGTCTGTCTTTCCCGCCCTGAACACCTAATAGCCCTAAACACCTGACAATCACTTTATAAAAACTGCAAGCCCTTTGACATGCAACAATGTCAGCTGAATTGTTACTTGGAGGAGAGTTGGCCACAGGCGACACTGACTTCAGCAAATGAAGAGCTATAAAAATTAAACACACACACGCAAACACACACCCTGCCCCCTTTCTTTAGACCGGTACTGGCACGATACATCCTCGGGCGTGCCTGCGCTGCTGGTTTGATAAATTGGCCCTTTCAGGTCGTCGGTGTGCATTGTGTCAGTGGGTTTGTGTGTATTAGCTTCCTTGTGTATCCATGATTGCGGGTGCTAGCGTGTGCCTGAGCGGTGAAGTGCCACTGAGGGCTGCCGTCAAAAGCCTCTGAAAGCATTTAATGAGTGCCTATTTCCCCAAGAATAAGCACTGATGCAAAATATCGGGATAAAATTGCCATTTGAAGTATATTTTGGGCTAATTGAACAAGAAATATACCTACATGACTGTGTAAAACAAAGTTACTTCTCTATATTTTCAGCTTTGTGGTGTTTATTGTTCGCTGTGTCTCAATTCTGTAGTGATTCTGGGATTCCTAGTGGTGAAATAATTAATGTCTCGTGCTGTTCACACTTTCAGATCATTCTCATATTAGGTTCATGATCAACAGTTGGGATACGCCCAGTTGGTCAGATCAAGGCAGCGTTGTCTCACAGCGCACTGTGAATCGAGTTGAATATTCATAAAGGTTCTGGGTTATAAAATCTTATGCTAGGGAATTTTGCTCATCTCATTAATTTTTATAGAGTAGTAATTTTCACACCACACCAAAAGAGTAGGAGACTGGTGAAGGAACTCCATTGGGGTTGAAATTAACATCACGCCAAAAACATCCGTCAAAAATCAAATGAGAAGTGGAGTTTGAACCATCGTTAAGTTTGATGCAGCAATTTTTGTGTGTTTCTAATGCTAATTCATGCAAATGAAAATCTTGAAATGACAAGCTTTTGCTCCACACTGGACAGGTGTCAACTTGCTGTTGGTGCAGAAAAATGGAATGACGTGTAAAGCTCTCAGTCCAACTTTGTATGGGTGCATTTTTCAGGAATGGCATGGCACAAATCATTCTTTTAAAAAGAAATGAGTAGATCAGAGAGGAAGGGAGATTGCCTGTTTGAATTCCAATTGCATAGCAAATGCTCTGTTTGTCCCTTACCTCATTCGTTGGCATTCCTGAATTTATTTGGGAATTGAAAAAGGTGACGTGGAGCACCGTTCCAGAATTTGTTCGGGTATAGCTTTTTCTTGCTCGGGGTGCCGATTAAGCGCTGGTCAGACCTCTGCCAATGTGTTTCCCTTCCATGAGGGGGCATCATTTGACTTTTGTCCATATTAGCGTATTGTTACAGCTTCAGCTGTTGTTAGAGCACTATATAAATCAATATATATGGATTGCATTTTGTACAGCCAACTTACAGATAACTTAGTCGAAGGTTTCTAATGCTGTATAGTCGAAGGTTTCTAATGCTGTATTGAATGTTTATGTCGTCCTAAAACTCAATATTCTGTGTGTTCTGGAATTCAAGTGAAGATGGAAAAAAAAATGTGGAATTGGCGTGGGCATATTTTTGCATATCATTGGGCAGTGAATGAGTTAATATTTTTTTAGTGTAAAATAATTCATTGGTTTATTGATTGGATATTTATCAACTCAGAGTTAATCTAAATTTCAGGACTTCATCTTTCTTCATTCAACAACTGTGATGATGACAAGAACTATGCAAATGAAAGCAAAGACCATAAACCATTGGGATCTTTCCCGATTCTTCTCTCTCAAAGCATCCTCATATTCTCTAAATCAGGGGTCGGGAACCTTATTGACTAAGAGAGCCATAAAAGTAAAATATTTAGAAATGTTTTTCAGTGAGAGCCGCGCGCACGCACGCATGCAAACATGCACGCATGCGCGGCCACTTTTCAACTAAATGTCAGAATGTATTATTTAAAATAACTTTGCAATAGTACTCACCATTAACATGAATGTTTTTCCGTTCCTCGTGATTGGTAAAAATCCAGCCAAATGATCGGAATGAAAGTCAACTTGCCCGGTCTATAGGCGAGGTTACTGCTAGCTAGCCTGCACACGGCTCATTAGCTTCCACACTTGCTATCTGCAATATACTTCTTGCAGAAGTACTGTATATTGATTCTAACGTTAACATGGGGCTTGTTAAAATGTCACTGACATTCGATCGACTGTTTCATCGATGGTATGGTTTCATTGCAAATTAGAATCAGAACCTTTTCTCTCCACAAAGGCGAATCCTCTGATGCATTCAAGCTGAAGTGTACTCGTCATTTTTTTTTTACTCATCGGGCTCATTTAAAGGGACGTTTACCTGTTTCAACATGACAGCCAGTATCATCCAATCTAAATTGCGCTTACTGCCAACCTAAGTCAGTGTCATCAAATCAAAATTGCACTTTCTGCCAACTGCAGCCCCAACAGGAAATGAACAGCGAAAAGGCGAGAATATGTATTTAGTTTTATCGGCGAGCCATATGCAATCATCAAAAGAGCCATATATGGCTCCCGAGCCATAGGTTCCCGACCCCTGCTCTAAATGATTGTCTTGCGAGCTATGGAACCTAAACTTAACCTCCTTCCACAAAATCCCAATTTGGAATTCAAAAGGGCCACTCATGACATTATTTTGCTGTTTTCTGAAAAGTATGGGAGTCAATGTCTTCTTCACAAAACCCGCAGGATCAATTTACACCAGAATTAATCCCATTTTCTTGCAGCTATGAATTTCTCAAACAAAATTGTCTGCGCCCAAAGGAGCAAAACAGTCCCACAGTCTTACAATTTCTTTTTTTCTTTGACTGAGTACACATTTCGGCCAAGTTGACACGGAGGGAGGCGGTGGTGGTGCTTGTGATGGAGGAGGGGAATTGGCTTCACGATTACTATGAGTCATGTGGTCCACGCTTTGTGATCATTTTATATAATCCGTCGAATATCAGTGTGGGTGTATGAACCCACTCGTTCGCCTGGTGTTGCCACTCACTGTGGCATCTCCCTCCTGCATCCAAAGTGAACGCAGACACAAGCGCAGGCGTGCACTGTTCATGCTAGTCAAGAGCTCTCAGTCTTTTCATTCATCCCTGTGAAGACTGCGCGCACCCTCATCTATCTCTCTTCTCACTCTTCCTCGCACCCTGCATCTCTCCCCCACCCCACCCCAGTCTTGCTGGGATATCTTCCCAGCCTGGCTCCAGTCTCTCTCCACCACAGTTGATGTTGCACGTGTCCGAGCGGAGGATCATGTCCAGGGCGCTGCGCTTCTTGCCTCCGCGGCAGACTGCAGAGAGAAGCCGCTAGAGAACACGCTTCACTGTACCGCGCAACAAGAGAGGACTTTCCGGCGCGTGTACTCGCAGCGAGGGGATATCCAAGGAGGAGAATAAAAGTGCATTTTGGCGCGGTTTTAATCCAGGTTGACGGATTTGTACGGTGCAGGTGCAGCGGTGACGACACTCGGCTGGCGGATGGTTGTCGAAAATGAAGAGAGCAGTCCCCTCTGCAAGGTGCGATATTATCTTAGTCAATAGTTGGCATGGGTGGCTGATTCGTGATGCTGAAGTTTGCACCTGTTTGCATATGTAAGAGTATGGTATTGCATTTAAATGTGTGCAACACAAAGTTTGATGCAAAAGTACAACTGCACACTGGCAGCGGCACCGTCTACACGATCGACACGTATATGAGCATTGAGGCTGCTATGTTCCTTTCACCAATGGGTAAATGTGTACAAAATGTGATGCCTATGTGACAAGGTGTGAGTATCTCTAGAAAGGTAACTTTTTTACTCCAGTCATAAAAGCATTGGAAGAAAGAACATATTGTTGCATTGAAAATGTAATTTTGTGAGAGTTACAAAGTTGAAGAAAAATACTATAGCTTTTCATATTCTGCCAATGTGAATGGATTAACATTATGGTGCTTTTTGATGTTGGTGTCGGAGCACTGAGTTGAATTTGTGGATATTAAAGTTTGAATCATACACATTGATTTTAAATTGGAAATTTTGAGCTTGTTGATCACTTTCAAACCCTGGATGACTTTTCTCCTGCCTTTTCTTCCAATTACAGTACTTTAATATATGTGATGTTGAATATGTGTGTCTTTACAAAGTCTATAGAGTGGTGTACACGTGACTGAATGAGGATGTACAGTTGAGTTGCTGTTAACGGGCCAAAGCGTAAAACCCTGGACTAAGTGGAAGCCAGTTGGCTAAGAATCTGTTTGTGTATTTTGTTGATGTTTAGGAAATTGTATTTGAGAGTGCCACATAAGCCCCCGTCTGTCTTCTTGTTCACCTGAACCAGCTGTAAGGCAATGATAGGCTTAAATTAACCAGGAGTGCTTAGTTTGCCATATATAGCAGTATTTTTCAACCTTTTTCGAACTAGGGCAGGTTTTTTTACATTGAATTTTTTTTGCGGCACACCACTAACCATCTCGCAGGAACGAGGCAATCAGTGACGTGTTGCCACACGGACGAATATTAAATCACCCTCCCAGTCTTTTCAGCATGGACACCGGACAATTACATAATATTGGGAGAAAATGATGAATACATGTTTGGAAAATTTAAAATCTTAAAAAGGGGCATTGGATAGCTTCTCACGCCACACCTGACGATCTCGCACAGTAGTTGAAAATCACTGGTATATGGGTCTGGAGGTATCTGAGCGTGAAATGGGGGTGGCTGTACAAAAGTCAAATACTGCCCCTTGTGGAAGGGAAAAACATTGCCAGAGGTCTGATCAGTGCTTTATCGACAATGCCCCGCGAGAAAAAAATTAAACCTCAAAGAATTCACGTCACGCACCAACACCAACAATGACAAGGTGAGATCAATAAAGTCAATTTCCGAATAAATTTGGGAATAGCAGTGAATGAGTTAATTTGAAAATTATCCCCAATTTTGAATATTAACCTTCCCTGGTTTGCAGAAAATGGAAAATATCATTGCAAAAAAAAAACCTGTCCAAAAACAATTAATCCATGATATAAGTAGGACACATTAATGAAAAAGCAAAAAACAGTTATGTATAGTTTATATATATATACATCTCTGTGAGTGTTGTTCCATGTTGGTTTTGGATGATTGACAGATGCTTTTTTGGCTCATTGTGACATTTCAATAGACACAGAGAAGACATCAATGCAGGAAATGGTTTTTTTTTTGTGTAACTTAGGATACAAGTGACACATATTTGAGGCACTATTTGCACGGATGAAACCAGAAAGAGGACGCATGTGACAATGGAAATTTAGGGTTAGGATGCCCTAAAGTGAATGGTGCTTTCAATGAAGTCAGTGATGCTTTATAATACATTGTAATTTTAAGACACATTTCAATTTGTGGATATATGCACGGAAACTGTATAAATGGGCAATTTGAATATTTGCATGGAAAGGATGATTTTTGGCAGGCTTCCTGAAATATGAAACCCAGATAATGTGGTTTTGATATTAACAAGAATTTCTTTCTGACATTTTTGCAGGGGCACAAGTGCAATATAGCTGAAAGTACCTATTTGTAATTAATTATTTTATATGAACGTACACCATGGATTTTGTGTGTTCAATATAAGAAAACCAATGAAAAGAACTCTGAAGAAAACATTGATTCCTGCACATTTTTGTCACTACTGCTTATAGAATGACATGTTTAGAATGACATGGACTTCAATTGGTTGACCATGCTTTTTGAGCCTATCGTGAAGCAATTGATGATTATGATTATAGAGCTGCTTTGTCAGCTTGTAATGAACTCATCTGCATTGAGCTTGTAAGATTTGTTGATTGAAGCCTCAATTTCAAGTTTGTGCTGCGGTAAATTAATGTATATTAAAGAGTCATTTAACTGGTTAATTATAACAAAGCGGATAATTTGACATGCCGACTGCATTTGTCCCAGACACCCAAGTGAGCAGGGTGAGGAGTTTTATTTTGAACCAACCCTCAGTCTTGGAGTTTCGCTATTTCTGCTGCGGCTCACTAAAACTGCTGCTATCGCAAGAACTCGCCACTTTGGGACAAGCGTCCGGTCTACTGCGTGCCTGTGGAAATGTGATAGCATTTTAATGGCCTTTTCACCGCTGTTGTCTGTCTGTCACAAGGACTGCCCATGCACAAATATTAGTACCCCCTACACACACAATCCCTAAATATGATTCATTGTTGTAATGAATTGCCGAGGGGAGGTGAAACAATTTAGCTATTTTCTACCAGCCATCACTTTAATTCCCCGAGTGCATTTATTCTAGTGCGGTAAAAGGGAGAATTATTTTTTTGAAAATTGAGCCATCTACTACATCTACTTTATTGATTTCTCCTTGTCATTCTTGATGAGCAATTGCACCTGAACTGTACTGAGGTTGTGGTATCACAGGATCTATGATAGAATATAAAACTGCAAGTTCTTCATTAACTATCAATGAATAGTTGTCCAATCCGATCTCAGTGATATTGTTGGTCTCTCGAAACTGCATTTCCAATGAACGAACAAGTCAAAACAAACTGAAACAGAGGTGGAATAGTCAACACTCCAGTTGAGCAAAACTGTTATATACAGATCAAATGTTATGCAATACCAAGCGATCTAACAGGATGAACTAACACAAATGAAATAAGGAAACACATATGAATGTGTTACCAGATGTTAAGTTCATGGTCATCTGCTGAACCCAGTTGAACTCTGATTCTCAGCAAAGAGCAACACCTGAAGCATGTTAACAGTCTCTCTGGGTTGACTCCAACTGTATGTTCTTAATTAACGGCCAAATATAGTTTCGGAAGACTGACGTGATCGCTCCACAATAGTACGTGCACCTACAGTATGTTTGCATTATCTGGTCTGCCTGAGTTATGGGTTATTTTGTTTGAAATTCAAATTATATTATGAAAAATGTATAGCAACAACTTTCGACAAAATAGGTCACTACATTAAAGCTTGCAATGTACATTCAATGTCTAGCTTGTTGCAAACGACACAATAAATATATAAAGCAAACGTATTAACTCGTGAGGAATAATTGGTCACATTTGTGAGATTATGAAAATGAACTTCCTTAATATTTTTTTTTCTCAGTGTCCTGCTGCAGAATAAATGAACCATATTGAACTCAGTCTGTGTTGTATTTTTGCACTTTAACAAATGGAGGAAGAACACTATAGCAATACATGAAAAGAAATATTGTCCGGGAACATTAAAAAAATATCCCAGTATCAAATAAACAAAATTATCTTATTAGCACGTGCATGATGCAGAAGACCAATGAAGTAGCCCGTTTCATACTCACTGCGTAAGTTTCTACCTGTCACACGGTGGTGAGAGGTTGCAAGTGAGGGGGAATCTGATTAACCAACTACCAACAGCATAATTCACTCAACCCTGAAGGGGTTTTAAAGCCGTGCTCTTGAAAAGTGTGAGCATTCCTTCTGTAAACTAAAATAAAACATTCAAATCCACACGCGAAAAGACAACCAGTCTGCAAGATAAAAAAAAAAAAAATCAAAACTTTTGGAACAAAAAATGTTGGAACAGTAATTACAACTGTTATTACACTAAAAACGAATGTGCATAAAGTATCTGTGTAATTATATATCAATTTTCTGATCAGCGCTATCCTCACAAGGTTCTTGAGCTCACCCAACTGTCTTTGGGCAGCAGGCAAGGGACACCCTGAACTGGTAGCCAGCCAATCGCAAGGCATACAGAAACAAACAACCATCCGTGCTCACAGGGATAATTTTGAGTGTTCAATCAGCCTGCCATGCGTATTTTTTGTAATGTGGGAGCAAATCGGAGTACCCAGAGAAAACCCACGCAGGCTCATTGGTGAGCATGAAAACTCCACACCGTGCCGCCCAGTAGTTAACTTTAATAAATGCATCTGTGTCCTGATAATTTTATAGTGTGCCAAAATCTGCCGAAATAAAATTACACACCCACAAGGAAAAGGTTTCAGCAGCCATCATCTGTACTTCTTTGAAGGTGTCAGACGTCTCGCTCCTCATCAGAAGAGCTTCGTCAGCGAACTTAAGTTTTGCTGATAACCCTTGCCCTTTATCTCTAATGGGCAGAGCTGGCCGTGCCGACCCCTGCTCTGATAGGTGGCTTCTCTAAGGTTGGGGGAGCAGTGAACCATTCATTGAAGCTAACCTGATTACTTCTTTTGTTCTATCCCTGGCTTTGGTTTCACTTCATTAGCCAATCTGATTACCTCTACACTCTGATTACCTCTGTAGTACTATCCCTGGCTCTGGTTTCACCTCATTACCCAATCTGATTACCTCTGTTGTTCTATTCCTGGCTCTGAAACGTCCGACACCTTCAAGGAAGTACAGATGACGGCTGAAGAAATCTTCTCCTTGATGGACCACTCCTGTACGACTGAGAGCCTACACAGACGTACACACCCACAATTTATTTTTATGCAAGTGTATTTATTATTCGTATTTATTAGTAGTATTTATTATATAACTGAGCACAATCAATATGAAAAGGCATGAATGAGGTTCTGAAAAAGTAGAAGCAGAAAACATAAAGTTGATATTTTCTGCTTTAGTCCTGGCATTAATTGATTGTGTACTTTAGAATGTGATTTGTGTAGGTGTGTGTGAGTGTTTGAATCGTTGCGAGCCATATCGCTCCATAGCAACAGGAAGCACATCTTCAAATATCTCTCTTTCTCACACACACACACACACACACACACACACACACACACACACACACACACACACACACACACACACACACACACACTCACACACCCGCACACGCACACGCACACGCACACACACACACACACACACACACACACACACACACGCACGCACGCACGCACGCACGCACGAACACGCACACACACACGGAAGTGTATGATGTGACCTTTCTGCAAACTATGTGCATGCCAGCCTCTGGATCAGCGCTTTGGTGCGAGCTGCGTGTGTGCGCATCAGCATGTGGCCCATTTGACCTTTCTCAGTCCATGTTCATTAATAGCGGCCTAACAAGTTGTACGGAGTGGCCTTCCACGGTTTTGTATACGCGAGAGAGATTGAAAGGAACCTGCATCCCTCTCTCACACAATGTAGATATTATCCTAGTCATGATTCGTTTACGCAAATGATCGCATGTCACGATTGATATATTGCTCACTAGGAACCAGTCGCATCTTTAATATATATCTGGATGCGCTTGTCAAGTTATGTTAATAGCAGTGTTGTACTAATAAATGCGTGCATATTTCATATCCGCGGGCGATTCGACAGACCTCTTTAGAAATAAATTTTCTTTACCCACATCACCGTGCTCGGAAACCGGCTGTCTGCCAGGTGGCCAGGCAAAGTGAGGGGGGGATATTGTGGCTACATTAGGGAAGCATTGAAATATCAAAATAGATTATCCAATTTTCCCCAGCTATGTGAGTGACATGCTACTTTGAAATGTCACGGCAGAACAACCCTGACGCAGCCGGAAGGGATGACACTTTGACATTTTGGTATCTGCTCACAGCACGACGAAGTGACGCCCAGAAAACGGCGAGTAACGCTCCAAACAAATGGGAGTCACGCACAAGATCTAATTTGTCTCAGGAGAAGCAAAACACCATTCTATCTGAGTGAAACTGTCTGTTTCACAGCTGAACCTCAAAGGTCCAAAACCAAGCTTGTCAATCTCAGATAACATCCGGTGAAAGTAGAAATAATTTTTGGTTGTCTAAACTTTTAAGAGGTTTGGGTGAGGTGTGGGAAATAGACATCTGGATTTATCGTACAGTATTTTTTTAACAATAGTAGGAGAAAAAAAAATAACCCTCACCTAAAATATTTGTAATAGCCTTCCTTTATCGTTAAAAACTATGATCGCAAAACACCTGGATAGAAATTGCGATGTAATACATTACCACTGCTAAAAAAATTAATGGATTACCGTATTTTCCGTTGTACAAGGTGCAACCAAAGCCTTGATTTTCTTCAAAAGATGACCCTGCGCCTTATATGTGAAGTAATATTGAGCCACAACAGGTCTCGCAACTACTGTCAGCAGCCACTGACTTAATTTCCCCTATAGAAGAACTGGTCTGCAGTCCATGCTGAAATACAGAAAATGTAAACCCACCCTCAACTGTAGCGACTTATAATGTGGTGTGCCTTATATCTGGATAACCTTTTTTTAAAATGTCATTTTTGAAGGTGCGCCTTATTAAAAAAAATCACCTGAGGTACACCTGAGAAGGTTTCTTCAGCCATCATCTGTACAATTTTGAAGGTTTCGGACGTTTCGCCTCCTATCCAAGAGGCTTCGTCAGCGAACTAAAGTCTGACTGGTCGTATCGGCCCTATTTATATATCCCTAATGTCCAGGCATGGCGGCGTCGGACACAGCTATGATAGGTCCCTAATCTCAGGTTGGGGGGAGCAGAGGACCCCTCCCTGTGGCCCCACTGATTGTTCCTACATTCCTGACTAACGACTGGCCTACTTCCCCCACTCCACTCCCACCGGTATCACCTTATCAGCATTACGAATGTTGCTTAACCTGTTTTGCCTAAGCAGGCTATTGTATGAACGATCCAAATTGAACCTCACCGATCGATGGACCCCTCCTGTACGACTGAGAGCTTACACAGACGTCATAAATACTCTGGTAAATTTTACTGATGGCTCATGTTAAAAATTCTGTCACAGAAAAACAAATCAAACAGTAGAAACTTTGTCAACATAGTGTTTTTTTTTCTTTGTCAAGTACTCATTCCACAACTCGGGGGTGGCTTCTATAGGTTGAACCTTACAACCATCTACAGCATCCATTTACCGGTGAAATGACGAGAGCCATCAGTCAACATTATAATTTCCACAACATTATGCACAATTGTTTCCCTAAATGCTTGCTAACCCCATGAACAATTCATTACAGTCTGTGCAGGATTTCGTAAAACAGCCTCAGGACATAACCAAGCTAACGATTTTGTCCAAACGTGTACTTTGGAATCCTTTTCCCATAATTGGTGAGATCTTTCAACATATTTGTCAACATAATTCAAAGAATAAAAAGATGAGAAACAACATCCAGAGATTCAGATTGAATTATTTTATGAGGCAAATGATGGTGTGTCTCGAACAGGAGACATCGAACACACGGTTGGCTATTTATAGTTCCGAGGTGCTGCAAGGTCGTGGCCCATTTAATACACCCCATGGTGAGAGTGTGATGCTCGGGTCTCAGCATGCTCTCGAAGCTCATACATATCAATAGCACATTGCTCGCTGAGTGTGTCAGATCCCAATTTGCATGAACACAGCGGAGAATGAAATTTTCTATCAAGTATGTTTGCAAAAAAAAAGAATGTTAAATACAAACAGCAAATTCCATATCAAGTATGCCTATGATTATGATACAGTAAAGTCTCGTTATATCGATATTCAAGGGAGTCCGAAAAAATATCGATATAACCGGGACTATCGATATATCCGACCCTGTTTGCATGTAATTTTCTCCGTGCGTGCATAGAAATAGTATCGATATAACCGGGACTATCGATATATCCGATATCGATATAACGAGACTTTAGTGTATATCATATGGATGACAATTAATTATTTCAGTCATTACAGTGAAACAAAAACAATGAAACAAATACAAAACAGATTCACTTTAGACCAGGAGTGCTCATTACGTCGATCGCGATCTACTGGTCGATCGCGGAGGTAGTACTGGTCGATCGCAGCGTGACAGTAAAAAAAAAAACATTTGTCAGCCTATCGAACGTCTCGTCACTTGATTGTCATACAGGGCAACCATTCAGATGACAACTAAATTTTGACCTTTAGGTCGCCGCGCATGCGTAAACAACGGCGCTAAGCGCAGCAAAATTTACAAGCTAGTCAGCAAATTACCTCAGATTTTAAGACCTTGCTAAAACATATGGTGATCAAAATGAGTGAAAAAGCTGGACTAAGTAAGAAGGCAAAAACATATTACTTTCAGGGTCTCAGCATGCTCTTGAGCTCATACATATCAATAGCACATTGCTCGCTGAGTGTGTCAACATAATTCAAAGAATAAAAAGATGAGAAACAACACCCAGAGATTGGACTTATTTTACACGATGTCATTTTCAAAATGCGTATTGCCAAGTACAGGCAGACTTCTTGAATTACCATTGCATAATCCACCAACCAGCGTTATGCGCTAAAATGCTCAACATGAGGAAATGTGCTACCTCCTTGACTGCATTATTCGGCTCCACTTATTCATGTCAGTCAGCCTTTTCCTACATGAAGCTCATTAAGTCCAAATACCGTTCCACCATGACTGATGAACATTTGGAAATGTGCTTGAGGCTGGCTGTCAGCATCTACTGTCCGGACTATGGATCCCTGGCTGATTCAATTCAGTGCAAGTTATCAAAGTAAACTCAGGTAATTACAAATAATGTTAATAGTTATTTATTATGTTATGTATATGTAGTTATGATGTGTGTTGTGCAATATTGGTTTATTCAGTTATGTAAGGTACATCAACATACATTGTACATACAAAGAATCCTTAATACATTTGAAAATAATTATGTTTTGCATTTTTGTAGTGGGTAGATCATTTTGACTTGGTTGTTTTTATAAGTAGCTTGTATGCTGAAAAAGTGTGAGCACCCCTGCTTTAGACAGATGTTTGATGGTTCAGGTTTGGTGGTTGAGGTTTACAGTGAACAAAATGAAATATTTATCCATCTATCCATTCTCTGAACCCCTTTATACTCACAAGGGTCGCGGGACTTGCTGCCGAATATCCCAGCTGTCTTTGCTAGTCAATCACAGGGCACACAGAGACAAATAAGTATCCACGTTTCTGAAAGAGTTTGTTGATATGAATATAGTATAGCAATTCGAGGCAACTAACTTTTTGTAATGCTACCATGTGTGCATAAAGTGTAATAGACGCTTTACTGCACATCTTTATGCTTCGTTTTACTCATTCACTGCGAGACATGAAAAAAATGTGTCCACTTCAGTGCCAGGATTTTTGTCATTGTCACTTGAATTCCAGGACCCACATAATATTGAGTTTTGGGACTACATAAACATTCAATGCACCGTAAGAAACCTTAAACTCTCATCAGAAAAAAATAGTTAATTCCTAAATTATATGGACCTGGAGTTATATGAGCTTGAAATGAGGGTGGCTATTCAAAACACAATGCAATACATACATATTGGTTTATATAGCGCTTTAAAAACACCTGAAGCTGGAACAAAGCGCTGAGATGGAAAAAGGGGAAAATGCTTCCCCCTTGTGGAAGGGAAACGAACATTGCCATATGTCAGGCCAGCGCTTTATCGGCACCCCAGCAAGAAAACCCAAAATCCGAACAAATTTGGGAATGGCGCTCGACATCACATTTTCAATTTCCAAATAAATTTGGGAATGGCAGTGAATGAGTTCATCAATTGAAGTTTACACGTGCACCACGACCATGCTAATGTGTGTTATCATAAAAAAGGATGCATTTCCAACATGGGAGTTTCACACTTTCAAAACCCCTGCAGGTACACCGACCTATATTTATACCCATGTGCATTGACAGTGGATCCAACAAGGGCACATGTGGGTGTGTCTACAGGACATAGCGTTTCCAAATCTGTCACTTGTATGGTTACAGATTCTATTTATATCCGCTTACATGGTGCTACTGACTGAAACACCACACTTGAAGGAAGTGGGAGGCCATCAAATAAATTATACTATGTCGGCTTTGCAGCGCTCCAGCCATTTGTGTCACCTCACAAAGAGCTTGTTTCTGTTTCTTAATTGGGCGACACAATAATTGAGGTATGAGGGATAGCGAGAGAAACGTATTACAAAATGTCATTTGCCTGACTTGAAATGTTTCCAACATGTATTCATTTTGAAGCAATCTGGTGTTTTGTTATTTGCCTTTTTTCTCAGTAACATTGAAAAGATTGCTCACAAGTTGCATTTTTTTCTTTTTCTTGCATCGGTTTTGGGGATTATATATCAAAGTTCAATTATGACTTCCCTCACTGCCGATCAAAACATATAGGTGGTGGTTTTTCATGGAGATTGTTCAGATACATTTACAGCTTGTTTTAGCTATGTTTTATTTTAAGGCATTTATGGTATTTGCACCTCTGGAGTGTCACATTCCCGAAAGACGTGTGCAAAAAAACACATATGCTTCATAAATTGTGCCCCAAAGCTTCTAAACAGTTTGTTGTAAAGTTCCACCCAAGTCTATAAAAAAAACGGAGCAATCAGTCGCTAATAGAATATGGAGACCCCAGCAGTTTGGTTGCCATCCAGTATATACACCCCCATATGTTGCAGCAACATAACAGCTCCATGCTGTCGACCCCCCATGAAGTCAGCGTGCCTGAGAGTCTGTTACTAAACACACTGGGAGGCAGAAATGGGCCTGGTCTAACTGGAACCCCCTCCACCCACCCTCATGAGAATAGTTCGGATTCACCCACTAATGAGTCTCTATTGTGGCCCCAAGCAGACAATCTGACATTTCTACCGCTCAGGACCCCCCGAGAGAGGAATCTTAACATCTCACCAGCAGTATTTCTTATTTTTTCGTCAATAATTGTGAGATGAGAATGTACAAATTGAGGTGATGAAGACATTATCTCTGAGCAACTTCATCTAGCTGGGGCTCTCAGTTAAGGCTTGTACAAATGGAAATATGTATGTTCTTTTAGACTCTTTGGGGGAAATGACTCAACGAGCAAGATTTATTCTGAACCCAAGAGAGGATTTGGGGAAACTGCTTCAAGGACTATGAATACAACTACTGTACTTCAGAATCAGAATCAGAATCAGAATCATCTTTATTGCCAAGTATGTAGAACACACAAGGAATTTGTTTCCGGTAGAACACGCTGCACTAGTATCGTCGTCAAAAAAACTGCTAAGTGGCACTGTACAGTTCCATTTTGGCTACTGTTGAAAGAGTTCAAAGAGTTAATGGCTTGGGGGAAGAAGCTGTTTAAATGTCTGCTTAAATGTCTACTTAAATTCTTACTGAATTACTGCATTAACAACCCTCATAAAATGCATTCCTGTCCAGCCTGAATTAACTTCAATTTCCCATGACCCTATTGACTAAACTTAAACTTAAAATGGCACTGCAATTATTATTTTTTTTTTTTATATTTTCAGAATGTTTACCTCTATGTGCCAGTGTATATACAGTATATGAAGAATGCTGAGTAATACACTGCATGAGTTTGTTTTGGATCAATTTGAATGTAAAAAGTAAAACAAAATTACATGAGCTAAGTAGAACATTGGGAAACTTTGAAACATGGTAAAAGGCTCTCCTTTGAACGCAATGTTCATTTTAAAAAGCACTCCGATACATTGGAGGTACTTCAAAACTAAAATGAAGCTATAAGTTTCCTGCTTTTTTTGTTCCCCCATTTTTAGGATACATTACAGATCATGAGTGCAGTCCACAGAGGGAGGCCGGACCAGGACGCGAACCAGCGACCTCTGCACTGTGAAGCCGGTGTGCTAACCACTCGACTACCATGCTGCCTAATAATGATATAGTCACCTAAAAAGAATCTAGCATTTTTTTCAGAATTGATAAATCGAACAGCTTTCCAGAGCAGTCGTCGTCAATAGGGTCATGGGAAATTGAAGTTAATTCAGGCTGGACTGGTTGCCAATCCAATTCAGAATGATTACATTTGTCATTTTGGCTATTTTGTTTAGATCCCTCCATCAGACATGAAATTACGGTAGTCAAGTCACATTAAACTTTGTACATTGGTTCTGGTCATGGTAAACCTTTTTTCTTCTTTTCAGGAATGCATTTTATGAGGGTTGTTAATGCAGTAATTTAGTCAGCAGCAGACAAGCAAATGATATCCGTTTCATTGCATTATTTCAGCGGAGTACCCCCTGACGAACACGCATGCAAACATTGTTTGAATGATATTGTTTATTGTTTCCGTATTTCTCGGGTGCGATCGTATTGTGGTCGCCGATTGTCTCAGTTCAAGCAGGCATACGTTAGTAAAGCTGCAGATAATCAAAAATATGAACCTCAGAATCAGGGCATTTATTTGATTGCATCGCATTGCATAAGAACTCTATATTACCTCACATCACGAATCTTGGAGTATTACATCATCGGTCCAAGTGGTTGTTGTAGAAATCCCTTTTGCACTGCACTAATTGCGAGGAGATGATTATTTGTAATCTTTGTTGATCAATTGATGAATTTGCGTTCAAGGAAACAGGGGGCTGTTTAAAATTAATTCCTTGGCAGCTCGGCAAGAATAGAATGTTTTTTTTCTTTCGCTTTCCAGATTGCAAAGACAAACTCTTTAAATGCAAATCAGCAGATGTGCATCCGCATTGCACATGTGATGAATAATTTGAGAAGCTATCAGTCGGTGGGAAGAGTGCTTGAATTCAAGAACTGTAATCCACCGCCATAGAAGTAAAACGCACGATCCAGTGGCTCTTTTTTCTCGAGAGTAGATAAGTCGACCCTGCACTGTCCCTCATGAATAATCACTTCACTCGAGGCCGTGTCAGCACCGCGGGAAGAGAAAGTGGTGGGAGGGGGTGCACGTTGGCAGAATGAATGTGCGACCATTGCATGCACTTTGGAACGATAGTGACCAGTAAACGTTGTCACACAAGTGCAGTTATCTGCCACATGATACATTTTTCTTCACGCAGACTATACTCACTTGCGATGATTTTGCTTTGTGCAGCCCCTTGACAAAACAAAATTGTAAACACACTCTTGTTGTCAGTATACGAATTTCTCAACTCAACTGTATTTATACAGCACTTTCAAAAAAAACACGAAAAAATAATAACATAGACAGTGGAAAGCACAAACGCAGCAAAACAAAATTGAGTCAGGCTGAGTCAAAAGCCAAAGAATACCAATGAGTTTTGAGCTGGGTTTTAAAGATGGACGGCGAGGTTTCTTGCCGAATGTTTAGTGGTAGAGAGGTCAGAAAACACTCGGTCCACTTAATTTTCAGTAACTGTAATAGTGTCTGGTCCTTAGAAGTGAGGCAGTGGGCATATGTGTAGGGGTGGAGGAAGTACTGTGGAGCAATAGAGAAAATAAATCGTGGGATCTTAAAAAAAATGTTTAGTGAGCCAGTGAAGGAGTGCCAGAATACGAGTTATGCGCTCGATCTTAGGCGTACCAGTCAAGAGGCAACCAGCAGTCTTCTGGACCAACTGGAGACGTTTAATGGGGGATTGTCTGACTCCAAAGCAAATTGCATTACAGTTCTTTGGAGCGCCAATTCTCAAAAAGCAAATTAGACTGCAGTGGGTGGGTGATTAGCACATTTGCCTCGCAGTGCTGTTGTTCAGAGTTGCCATTCTAGCTCCAAGCTTTCCTGCGTGGATTTAGAATGTGTCTTCCTGCTCCTTCCCACATTACAAAAATCCAATTAATCTAGAGATGCGAAGATGAGCCTGATAAAACATGTGTCGATATGCCGTGGAAGTCAGATCTGATAGGCTGCAGCTCTCTTTAATGCGGAGAGTATGCAGAAATTAATCATTAATTAAATATTACCATTAACTTAATTTGAATTGGTGGTGAATAAATTACTACTGGTAGGTGTCCCTGTAGCTGCCTGAACTGATAACAGTCAAGTGTTCCATTGACAAACACTGTATAAAAATCATCTTGTAACCCGTAACTCAAATCACTCATGTTTGTGACACATTTCTATCAGAATTTTCACATATCTGACAAATCCCAAAAGTTAAGGTTGTCTTATGAAACATTTGATTTAGTTTTTTAAAACCGAAAGAAAAAACGGATGAAAGTTTGGTTGATGCTCTACCCGTCCATGAGGTCATCTCAGCCCCGCACGGCACACCGACAAAAATGTTGAGAAAAACATTGTAGACAAGCAAAAGCTATTGTGAGCAACAGTTTTAAACTTTCCAATCCTTTCTTTTCATTTCGTTTGTTAAATATATCTAGACCAAATGACTTTGTAATGTCAATTTTTCATTGAAGAAAAATAAATTAGACCTAGCTTGAACCAGAAATGCAGGTCATAACACAAGTGGATCAATATATGCGGGCTTCTTGACAGCAAGATTGTAATTTTTACTCACAGGCTTAGTGTGAGTTGAGATAACCTTGACCACCTTAAAAACCACAACAATGTCAAAATACTTCTCAGTTAAAGGATTGTCTCCATCAAAACAGGGTTTGGAAAATGCAGAGCAATGCTAATATTGTATCACCTTTGACACTGAAGTGCCAATATTCTGTTTACACCCGGCTGTATTTGCATTTGTTTGCCATATTTAGCACAAAGGGACTCACTGCAGTGCAAATGCGATGAATTAGCTTTTGGATTCCTTTGAAGACTTTTACCACACTCAGCCTGGAAGCTTTGATTGCTTCCGAGCCAAAGGGGGGCGGGGAGGGGGGGGGGGGTGTTCATCTCGCTGCACACATATTATGAGACGCAGCAAGAAACTGAGCTGCGTGTGATGTCAGACTTGAAAGTGGTACTGTCGAGTGCATTTTCAATGTATGAGCTTTCACGTTATCTGGGCTTATTGGTCTCATGAGTCATTAAAAAGGTCATTGGCTCACCGTTTAGGGTCAGTATTTCTGATTACGGCTACATAATTTGACATTTCAATTAAAAACAAAAACAAAACAAAAAACACCTTGAGGTGAAACAAAATAGCCACTCCAGAAAATAATGAAAGATAGATGACAATATTCTGTGGTGAAGTTCACACCAGCTTTTTCTTTGATGAACCTGGCAGAAAGTGCTGTAATCACCTGCTGGGTTCCTTCTGCATAAACGTCCTGCCATGAAATTCTGAAAATAAATAAAACCTCAAAGCAACGCCGACAAAAGGATCGTGGATGAGGATTTTTTTAGGGCAATGGGTAGGTACTGGGAGGTGTTTGGTTGTAACAGATTGTTACTGTGAAGGTATAACAATTTCGGCTCTGAGGTATGGGGTGAACAGTTGAGGTTCATGGTTAAGGTTGTGATTAGTAGTTTTTTTTGTTGTTGTTGCTGTTGTTAGGATTAATATGACCCCTTGAGGCTCTTTTTCACGTTTTCATGCACGCAAATATGATACATGATTGGCTGTCCGCTGGACTAACCTCTATCCCTGAAAGGACTAAAAACTTAAATGGCCCCTGAAAGGAAATGTTCCCTACCCCTACCCGCCAGCTTCACACTCAATGTTATCTAAAAGACTTTAACCGACATTGTGACTCAACTTGGACTATGCAGTATTTATGCTAATCTTGCCTCAAATTGCGTTAAAACATTTAGATAACTTTGAACAGAGCTATCAGGCAATGTTAGAATTCAAAATGGATATTCCAAGCTCAGGATGGTGGAAAAATACCAGGATGGTTATTAGAAAGATATAAAGGCCACCTCCGAATGCGGTGACAGCTTTTTAATGAGTAATGAGCCGGGAGGCTCAGAGTTCACATTCATGTTAAATACTTGATGTGGTCTTAAAAAGAGAATCCGCTTGAGGTTGACTGTCTTTGGGCACCTCAATCTGCTAGCATGCTAATCTGCTTTTGTTTTCTTCCTCGGTGCTGTGTCTAATTAGAGTTTAGTGCATGTTTTTCTGAAACAGTGATTTATCATGTCCATCTCTTGTCCTTCATTAAACTCATGATTCTCAGTTTCAACTTCTAACAATAATAGCGTACACCGCTTAGGGCCTAGTTTACTCACTAAACTATGGGAGATATTTTTTTGTCTTGCATATCAAATAATGTTGCTTGTATATTATTTATGGCATGTGAAACTTGACCCTAAAACAAAAGAAGAATTATTTTGATGGCAAGAACGGAGAGAGACTAGGTTTAACTAATAACCCTGGGAGCTCCCAGCAACAAAACCATAGACAGATGTTTTTGTTTTTTTTTCTCCATGAAATTCCAATTCAAGAAGTGTGCATTCAAAGGGTGTGTGACTTTACAAGTTCAGATACTTTTGTGTTCCATTTAGTTTACCATTACACATGGTGCCCAAAAGTGAGGTTCTTGGCGG
This sequence comes from Hippocampus bargibanti, assembly GCF_051943395.1. NCBI lineage: Eukaryota > Metazoa > Chordata > Actinopteri > Syngnathiformes > Syngnathidae > Hippocampus > Hippocampus bargibanti. The sequence goes on along the minus strand of NC_142746.1, from coordinate 11,686,795 downwards.
CCGTGCGGTGATTTTCATCGGCTAAACAATATAACCACAAATGACAGTTACCCCATTCCGCACATCCAACACTTTTCCACACGTTTGGCCGGCGCCCGCTAGTCGAGTGGTTAGCACACCGGCTTCATAGTGCAGAGGTCGCCGGTTTGCGTCCCGGTCCGGCCTCCCTGTGTGGAGTTTGCATATTCTCCCCGGGCTGCGTGGGTTTTCTCCGGGTCCTCCGTTTTCCTCCCACACTCCAAAAACATGCACAGCAGGAAGATTGACGACTCCAAATTGTCCCTCGGTGCAAGTGTGAGAGTGACTGTTGTACGTCTTTGTGTGCCCTGCGATTGTCTGGCAACCAATTCAGGGTATCCCCCGCCTCGTGCCCGAAGACAGCTGAGATAGGCTCCAGCACCCCCTAATGAGGAATAAGCGGTACGGAAAATGGATGGATGGATTTAGTTCGCGGTTATCACCAGGTGCCGGTACGGGCAGAGGATGTGCCGAAAACTGCGGTAATAACCCCCTTTGGCCTTTTTGAATTTCTCCGCATGCATTTTGGACTGAAGGGGGCAACACAGACCTTTCAAAGACTGATGGACTCAGTCTTGCGAGGCCTCAATTTTGCACTCGTCTATCGAGATGACATCCTTGTGGCCAGCCCTTCACCGGAGGAACACCTGTCGCACTTACCTAAGGTTTTCATGCGTCTTGATTCACACGGCCTTATAGTTAACCCTGTGAAATTCCAATTTGGTCTGTCCGAGATCGATTTCTTGGGGCACCGCATTTCTCCACAGGGTGCCATCCCCTTACCTGCCAAAGTTCAGGTAGTGGTGGACTTCCCCCGCCCGGCCACAGTTAAGGCTCTGCAGGTGTTTTTGGGCATGGTGTCATGATCTGGTTGGCGACCAACAGGTGGCGCTGTCGGCCCCGCCTGCACCTGCACAGGTGCTGGTCGTCCCGATCTGTGGCGGACTGCCACGTTCGGATTGGCGACCAACGGGTAGCGACGTCAGCCCTGCCTGCAGCCTCGCAGGTGCTGGTCGTTTTAATCAGTGACACTTAAAAGGACTCCCGGCACGACCATCCGGTGTCGGTTCATTGTTTGTTGCATGCTTTGTCTGCAATTGCATGCATTGCATGCTGTGCATGTGTTTGTTTAACCTTGGCGGACTTTTACACTTGGTTTTCTTTTGATACTTTTTTTCTGTTCAGATGATTTTGATGTTTTACATTTTGTTCCTGCTGACCTTTATTTTAATACAATTTGTCAAACAACCTCATGCGCCCTCCTGCCTGCTCTTTTTGGGATCCGCACCCACCATCACCACCTTGCAATCCGTGACACATGGTTAATTTTTAAAACCGGTTCCTCCCTCATGCAACCGACCTCCTACAACCCCTCTACGGCGCCTTGAGAAAAAAGAAGGCTAATGACCCCGTCGAGTGGCCCCCGCAACGAGCACAGTCCTTTCAACGAGCCAACGGGTGCAACTCTTCTGGTCCACCCGATCTCAACCGCACAGGTGGCCTTGACTACCGATGCGTCTGATGTTGCCGTAGGAGCTGTGGTAGAGCAGCTTGTGGAAAACGAATGGCAGCCCCTTGCATATTTCAGTCGGAAGCTGCAAGATAACAAACGCAAGTATAGTGTTTTCGATAGAGTTGTTAGCACTCTATCTTGCAACATGCCATTTTCATTTACTTCTCGAAGGGCGCCGGTTCACCGCAGATGTGGGTCACAAACCACTCACATTTGCCATGTCAAAGGTGACTGAACCGTGGTCGTCCCGACAGCAAAGGCATTTAGCGGCTGTTTCAGAATTTACAACAGATATTCGGCACGTGGCCGACAAGTGTAACCCTGTAGACGATTGTTTGTCACGCGTGATTGTTTATCCAGTCCAGCTCAGGGTGGATTTTTCAGAGATGGCCACCGCTCAATCTGAGGATCCGGACATCCATGAACTCAAGGCAGCAGGCACGGCCCTGAAACTTGTGGAGGTGGCACTGTGTGAAGGGGGTCCCGCTCTCCTCTGCGATGTGTCTATGGGTCGCACTTGTCCCGTAGTTCCGCAAGAGTGGCGTTGGCGAATTTTTGAATCTATTCATTCCCTCTCACACCCTGGCGTCCGGGCACCAGTAAAACTACATGGGGCCAGGTTGGTCTGGCCCGGGTTACGAAAGGACGTCAGGAAGTGGGCAGCTGCATGCGTGGTATGTCAGCGCGCAAAAGTCCACAGGCACACCCAGGCAAATCTGGAAACTTTTCCGATTCCGGCCAGGAGATTTGACCACGTCCATGTGGATCTGGTTGGGCCCTCCCTCCTTCGCAGGGTTGCACACATCTCCTCACTATGGTCGATCGGACCACTCGGTGGCCGGAAGCAGTCCCCCTGTCCATCCACGACCTCGGCAGATATTGCCCGTGCATTTCTGTCGTCCTGGGTCGCACGTTTCGGCACGCCATCCAATATCACTTCGGACAGAGGCCCCCAGTTTGTGTCTGAGCTCTGGTCAGCCATGGCGCAGTCCTTGGGTGTGCAGGTACACCGCACTATGGCCTACCACCCACAGGCTAACGGGATGTGCGAATGTTTCCACCGGCCACTTAAAGCCGCGCTACGGGCCGTACTATCGGACGGTAACTGGGTCGACCGGCTTCCGTGGGTCCTGCTCGGGTTCTGTTGGGCCCCAAAAGAAGACCTTAACGCCGCTCCGGCAGATGTAGTATTCGGTCAGCCACTCCACGTTCCTGGTGAATTTCTGCCTGAAGCTTCGGGTACACCTTCTTTCCCCCTTTTGCCAGGAGAGCCCCTGACTCTCTCACCACTGCGTCCCCAAAATATTTGTTCTGTTTGCTCTTAGGTCAGCCCGGTTTGTCTTTGTGCGTCACGATGCCCACCGCTCTCCCCTCTGGCCGCCGTACGATGGCCCGTTTAGAGTGTTCGAACACGGTGAAAAGAGTTTTGTGCTCAATATGGGTGGGCGAAGGGAGGGCATTTCAATAGACAGACTCAAACCGGCTCATTTAGTTGCAGGCGAGGACGTTTCACCGGCCCAGGTCCCACATCGCGGACGCCCTCCGAAACCCCCAGCCTCACAGCGGCATGCCAGGGTTGAGTATCGTTACCCCACTCAGGTCTCACCCAGATCACCCGCCCGAATGAGTTCACTTTCACCACCGAACGACGGACCGTGTAGTCGTTGTGGCAGGCTGGTCAAGCCCCCGGCAAAATTTGACCTTCCTTCTGGGTGTACTGGGGGGGCTGTGTGGCGGGCACTAGGACCAGGCATCTCACCCAGCAGGTGCACGGGAGGGGGCGGGTTGATGTCACATATATTTCACTGCATTTTCTGTTCGAGCTAGATCCACTTGTTAGCCGTTGGAATAAACACGTCTCCACATTCAGTCGTGTGTGCTCTTTCCTCAATGGCTACAACACCACCTTTAGTAATAATGCGTTGGATACATTTATGAGCCGCATAATGGCGTTAAGATGATTTAAAAGTTCCCTCTTCAATAAAATGCAATGACACTTAAGGCCTCAGGAGGACAAACTGTAATGGTAGCTCTATCATTTTGAACCTAAACTATCACCAAATTGGTGTGCATGATTTTGTACCATAAACACATGTTGACATTCTATTTGTGATTGGTGTGTTTGCATGCAGTCTCCCATGAAGATGAAGTCTACAGGCATGGTGGACAGAGGCTTGTTCACAGAAAGTTATTGCAACATCTGCAATGCCCAGCTCATCTCTGAGTCCCAGCGCACGGCACACTATGAGGTAAGTCAGTATCTGTACATATTTTTTTTTTGGTGTTGTAGCACGATCCATTTTCAAGATGAGTGAACACAAAGGAATCGCACGCATGACCCCCCCAAAAAGAAAAAAAAGTTGCTTTGGCAGGCAGTTTCCTGTCCTGTGGTTTTCGTACTGGGCTTATTTGTACAGACAAACAGTGCTTATCCATTATCCATAGACTTAATGCAGCATGCTAATGGTGGGGGATTGCACACAAACAAGCACACGCGCACACAGACACAATCTGTTTTAATGTGCTCTACCTTTCAGCATACTCCCAAAGAGTAATTTAATGAATTGCCATTAAATAATCAGTCCTGTCCTATATTTACCAAGTGCATATGCGCAGGCGCGCATGCATGCTCACAGGCACTTCTGCACAGACACACACTTGCATGCATGCACGCTATATTCATGCATGTGGGGTCTTTCTTGATTACAAAGCACAATTGGGATTAACAAGCAAACTAATCAGGACAAGCACTTATCTGGAGAGAGCAAGCGGGGACGGAAACAATATGCGTTAGCATGCACGAGTGTCTACAAACTACATTAATTAGATGAACAAATACACACTCACAAACACAGACACACACACACAAACTCAACATGATCTCATTGCAAATCTTCAACGCAACGCAAGACATCAAGTTTGTGTTTGATGATCAAGGTCGGTGACGGTGTTTTGCAATTGATGGAAATAATTTCATAATTGTCAACCGCCGGTCTGTAATTAGGTCAAGCATATTCAAATGTGACTCGCTCTGAATGTGGTTACACAATCTCTGAGTTACTTAAAATGTAGAATATTTACTTTAACTATTAATGCACTGATTTAACTTTGCATCCATACATAAATCACAACTATCTTCACTAGGGCCATGGGTGAGCTGGTACAGAGAAACATCTACCGACTGAACTGCCTCCACCAGCTCTGCATCAAATGCTATAACACAGAACAGTGGATATTTCTTAATTTACAGTGAGCAGGTATCTCCAAGTTTGGAACAGTTCCTCTTTGAGCAAGGTCAACATTTGTGCCCGTTGTAATTAAATTACCTCCAGGTGTCTGTGAGCTACTGCGGTCATGGAAATTGGACAGATGTGACCTTCACGTTTGACCATCAACATTAAATTCCCTACCTTCCCGGAGTGGAGCTCCCAAGATTATCTTTATTACGAAGAGTATGCATGGGAATGTGGTGTTTTGGAAAACCTACTTTACATGTTGCTCCAAATGAAGAGCTAAAAATTCTTAATGAAGGATGAAGAAGCAGTCAATGCAGGTCTCTCAAATAAAGGGTGACAAAACACTCACAGAATAGATAATTATAGGACTCTCAAGCTACGCTGACATCAACACAGATCCGTTTTCTACTCGTATCCTACATTCATAATCGTCCATATGGTCTTGGATCAGCTAGTGTCATTAACCTGCTCGCTTTAGCAACGCAACAGGAATTCTTCTTAAGCACACAAATAGATGAGTTATTAGCTCTTGGCGTATTGTAGCATCACCTCATGTATTAACAATTGTTTCATATTGCTAAGTAATGTGAAAGTGTGATGAATTTACGTGAAATTGAACGTTGGATTTCCATTTACATTATTGAGTGAAGTTATAGTTAAGGCCATTAGGTGTGCCTTTTTTGCATTTTAAACTATATAAATTAAAAAGGGTAACTTAATTTGCTTCACATAATTACAAGTACCACATTTAAAAGCGGTTACAAATAAAAATGTTAGACATCATAATGCGATGTAAAGACATGAATTGCCTGACTGAAATAATGCTAGTGTCCATTGCAATAACAGGATTTTGGAAAACATTATTTAAAAATGCTCTTTGAAACAACGTGATCATAGAAATGGGTAAAGTGGGATAAGCAGAGTTTTGAACACAGATTTAAAATGATTTACACATTATTGTTACGTTTATTCATTCGTATCATTCACTCGAATAATGAATGTTACCAGCAGATATAGGGAACAGATGCACAAGTACTGAGGGGAAACTCGTAAATTACACTTATCTCTCAAACTGAAGTGACAAGCCATTTTTCGTCTAATAAATGATTTATTCTGACCGTGTACTGCAAATGTCTCTGAGTGAGGCAAAATAAAATTTATGAGAGTAATACCAAACAATTTCAACGTTAAATTTGCTTTTAATGAAATTGAGTATGTTGGTTCTGTTTTTTTTTTCAAAATCAAATCATGCCTCCACTTCCCTCTGTTGCTGTCCAGTTACACCGTTCAAAGATATTTTTAACTTGCCATCAGTGTGGCCTTTCCAAGGTTGGGCTAACTAGATTTTGACCAACGGTGAAAAAGAGAGACAGGAGCCAAGTCCATTAACGGTGGTGTTTGAAGCTCTGAGGGACATTGCAGCATAACCATGGCACTACAATGTCTCGCTTTTAGCCGCCGCGCCACAGCCATCAACGACATGACAATTTATGGACAAACACAAGGCTGCTCTGAGACCTGCCACGGCACACCTCCGTTCTAACAAAATGCATTAGAGTAGCCTTTCAAGTAAAGGGTTGAGGGGCATGAAAGATGTTCGGGAAGGTGGGGGTTTACCATCCCAAGAATGGGTTTCAGTGAATACAATCGATGCAGCGGAGTAGCAATTACAAAGTCGTCCATTCACCTGCTTTAATATGTAGCCCTCTCTTATCCCAAAGTCCTAAATCATTGCCTCAATTGGAATTCCCCTTTCGTTTTCGCCATTACTTTACACGTTAAAACAAAAGTGTATAGATTTCAATGGGTCTCTTCTTAAGGAGGAAATGCAGCAATTAGGCAATGATTGATGTATTGGGGTAAATATTAATACAACTGAAACATTTTAATACTATTTAGCTATTTAATACTATTCTTAAAGGACAACCGACATCACTTTTTTGTTTCCTAACTGACATCAGAAAAACGTTTTATAGCATCTAAAATATCCAAAACACACAGTATGATATTTTAGTCAAATGCAAAACACCAATAAAAATGACTTAAAGAGTCCAAAATCTGCAAAAAAATGAACCCGAAAGTGGCCTGTTTCAGAAGGTCCCGGCCCCTTCTTCGTGGCGTCACCCCAAGACGTCTTGCCTTGCTGGAGAATCAAAACAATGGCTTCAGATTCGGAGAATATGCTTTCTCATCCAGTTATGAATATGATTCAAATAGTTCTGAAGAGGAAAGCATACATGTTTGCAATCGATTAAAGAATTTATTCCGAGCCATTTTGAGGCAAGAGGGGGGGTATCACCAAAAAAGAGGCAGACAATGGCGACAAAGCTCCGTGTATGGAATTAATCAGCCCGTTTCCACAGGCTGATCAATTCCTTACACTGGAGCTTTGTTTTCAGACCAAAGAAGTACAGCAAAATGCATTGACGTGATGGAAGGACTTCTACAATGTGTCCTTTTTTCGGTCAGGGGCGTTCCTTCAGTGACGTAGGGTGAGGACTCGTCACCAACTCAAAAACAAGACTTACGGAATATTCAGTGCTTAAAGTCTTAAAATGTAAAATATAGGTATATGCGGTGTAATATTTGTAAAATACGCTCAGTAGAAGTCATTTGAAGCCATTTTACAAATTATGGACACAACTTGTCCGGAGACGTTGGTTGTCCTTTAAGGAAAAGGTTTATTGATCCGATGGTTTTTCTGTTAATCTCATGATACATATTAATTTGCATGAGATTTTAAAAGAAACTACGTAAAACAAGAATCCCAAGATTCTTTTTCCCGAATGATTATATATCTGATTTTGATGTATGCATACACTGTCAATGTTTAATTTGTTGTCCAGTGCTGAATGCGGATTGTAGACAGTCAATCATAAATGTTCACACCCTCCAAAAACACCCCGCAATACGACAGTGCACTTTGACAATCTGTATTTATATTTGTGTATTGATACCTTATTGTGACATTACGACATGAATAATCATACACTTTGCAAAGTAATTTTTTTCAGGAGCACCTAAAGGAATTCCATTTTCTCAAAAGCCAACAGCATGCGCTAACCATCTGATGCGCTTAATCTATGGATCGATATTTTGATTTAAAGCGCTATGTTCGGTGCAGCAGTTTGAAAGCTCGATAAAAAAATAAAGCTATATTGTATTGTATTTTGTTTAGCAGAACTCCATCTAACAGATGCATAACGTAACTGCAACCTTTATTATAGCATACATTCAATGTGCCTTATAATGCAGTGTTCCCCAAATATAAAAACAGTTCTGAAATAGAGTACTGTAATTTGCGGTGTATAAAGCGCACCCAAAAACGTTCATTTTCAAGTAGTGCGTAACCCCAGCCTCTACTATAGCGCCTTATAATGGGGAGTGGTTTAAACTTTTATATATTCAAATATTATATTTGGAAAATTTTGGGGTGCGTCTTATACTCCGGTGTGCCTTATACACTGGAAAATACTGTATTCATTTAAGGTGGGCCTTATACTCCAAAGCACCAGAAAATGCCGAACAGAATCACATTCGAAGCAAAATGTAAACTGTCCATTTTTCTTAAATCATGATACACCGTCAATGCCTACAATACTGATAGTATCAAGATGCAGCAAATGTGCTACTATTTCAAAAAAGGCGTATTTTAAAATACAGAAGCAAAATAATCTATATTTCCACTGCTGATTTAGATGGCAAGATAGCGGCTTTGCACATGGACATCTCACATATGGTTGAGGTTATCAGAGGTCAGGACTTGCTGTCCTCGAATCCAACAAAGAGCGCCAGACAGCTGTATTAATCTTGCATACAAACACATGTCACCATCTGATTTTGTTCGCTCGTATGCTTCTCCGACGATTTTCATTGTCCCGCATTTAAAATGACAGTGAGCAGTTTCAAGGACAGCTCACTGTCATTGTGAATATTGCCTCAGGTGCTGATATGTTTCTGTTTGGAATAGTTCAGACTCATTAAATGGTGCATGAAAGATACAAGGTAAGAGACATTTATTTTGCAGAGCAGAGACAATCCAAATGTTTCATAGGCAAACCACAGTCGCAGCCAGGTTTTAAAAGGTCTAAAAACATTTCATTCAACATTCTATTGATGATTCAATCATCAAGGCCAGGTTAATAAATTACTAGGCCGATTACTCATCAAGATATAAGCTGTCACAACAATTTGGGGTCCTGAAGAATCTGCAGTAATTCAGGGATGTAAGATATTAATGAACTGGGACTTATTTAGTGTCTTTTTTTTGCATCTTTTTTAGAGCAAGAAACATGCCAACAAAGTGCGTCTGTTCTATATGCTTCACCCAGAAGACGGAGGTCCACCTTCAAAGAGATTGAGGCCGGACAATCCGGTATGTTGTCATTCATTGAACTTTGAAATTGCCTTCACCAAGGAGGCAGTGATGTTTGTATGTTTGTTTCAACAACGCATCTTTTAACAATCTAATGGAGTTCAGTGTAAGTGAAATATGTAAACAGGCATCACAGCGATTCACGTTGTAGTCGCTGATTTTAATTTGGTGTTTTTTGTGTGATAACATCGCTTGAAGATGAAAATGGGTCATGGTGTCCTTGGCTGTTTTTTTCTTTCTTTTAAATATAATAATAAACGTTAATACATTCTGTATTTTTATACAACTTTATTAGCAGAGTCCTGGTAACATCGCGCCAACAACAACATATGTAACATCGTCTCTGCCCCTTAGCACTCTATGGTCACCATGGTAATGTTTAAACATGCCTTCAAAATAAGATACACCACAAAAACAAGTACAGAACGCATGAAAAATACAACTCAGTACAACTGAATTAGTGGGACCCCTGAGCTTGTTTCTCTGCAACGAGACAGTCCCATCTAGGGATAATGGGAGACAATGACATCCGAAGTGTCTCGCTTATGTCCAGTCTACTCCGTAGTTTAGTTTTGGTTGCTGTCACTGCAGAAAACCCCGCTTCACACAAATAAGATGTCGGAAACTGCAACAGGGTTTTCAGTGCTGTTGTGGCAATCTTGGGGTATTCTGCCATCACTTTAATCCAAAACACAGGCAGAGTTGTTGTCTCAAACATAAGTCCGCCATCATTTGCTAACTCCAGCAGTTGTTCTTCTTGCACAGGTATGCTGGATTCATCTGGTCTGTTGACAAATGGGTTGCGGATCCATTCCTTGGCAGTTCGTCAATGAAGGCTCGGGCTAGGTCTTTTCCAAAAACCCCGCCAATGTTTGAAACATGTCAAATACACTGCCATTCACGCGCCGTCCCCACAAATCCAGTTTGGCTTTAAATGCAGCTACTTCATCAGACAACTTGAAGACAGTTCACATTTTCCCCTGAAGTGACAGATTGAGTTCATTGAGCATGTTGAATATGTTGCACAAGTAAGCAAGCTTTGCGACCCATTCCTCGTCACGGAAATGCGCTGCAAGCGGTGAATTTTCATTTCTCAAAATGAAACATAGGTCGGACTCAGATAATAAATAAAATGGAAATTATGTAAATTATTTATTCTTTCTGCGCAGCCCGTTACCAAATGACCCACGGACCGGTACCGGTCCGCGGCCCGGGGGTTGGGCACCCCTGCATTACTATACAGGGTGTATACAATATACAGAACCAGATTTCGCATGGTGTAACCCGCCTGGACCATACGTTCTCAAGCTTGGCCGTGGCAGCCAAGCCCCCAGGGGGATTTATATGCCGTTGAATCACTCATGTGGTTTTTGTGGGTAACTCTCCCCGGAGAGGCAATGATGCCGTTTCTGGTGAGCTTCACTGGCTGCCAAGTAGCTCTGTATCGGACGACTGCAGGCAATGGCTGGAGAGAGCAGTCCATTTGTGTGCGTGTGTGTGTGTGTGTGTGTGTGTGTGTAGGTTGGGCTTTTTGTGGGTTTCAATGTGTGCTTGAAAGGCAGACAAAGCTGAGTGTGTTAATAAACACTAAGCAATACGTAAGCAACAGCAACGGAAAACAGGTGCAAATGTGATAGATGTTAGTGCAAGAGTAGTGCATAATTACATGTGCCTTATTTACCAAGCAAAAGCATATCAAACAAAAATGGTAAATTCTAGTGCCGGCACAGCAAGCCAGAGAAGAGACCTTGCCTAGTTGTTCAGGGCCAGTTGGCTGACTGAGCAAATAAACCGAAGTCCTTCTGCCAAAACACACAGACATATTTGCATAATTGTCCACGATTTAAGAAATGCACATACAATTTTTAAATGATAAAATAGGTTGAGTGCCCTTGGCAGTCATCTTCAAAGACAGAGATTAGACAGTTTTTAATTTGACGTGATTTAAATGCAGCAAGGCAGAGGCACACATAATAGCCCATGTGTATATGTGTTTTTCATAGTTCCCAAGCAAAGAAAAGGAAGCTGTCAAAACATATTTGTAGACCAACAACAAGCAACGATCAAAAGCCCAGCACTGTCAGTACGGCACAGTCACTTTTTCTTCAATTTCTTGCAGAATTACTCCACAACCAGCTTTGCTTTTCAAAAAAAACAAACAAGAGCTTTATCGGCACCCCCCGCCGAAAACCAAAACCCAAAAAATGGCAGAGAATGAGTTAAGGGGACAAACAGAGCATTTGCTATGCAATTGGAATTCAAAACGGCAATCTCCTCTCTGATCTATTCATTTATTTTTAAAAGAATTACTTGTGCAATGCCATTCGCTTCCTTAAAAAATGTATGCATACAAAAAACATTGCCAGAGGCCATGGTCAGCGCTTTATCAGCACCCAAACAAGAAAAAACAAAACCCGAACAAATGTGGGAATGATGTTCTATGTCATATTTTCAATTCCCCAATACATTTGTGAATGACAGTGAATGATTTAAAGTCAACAATGTCTTATTATCAAATAAGAATTCAACAGGCAACAACTTGATATGTGGATCCAATGTCTAAGATGACAACTACAATGTGTCATTTGGTAAGAGATAAGCACTGACGTTATGTTTTGCTTCTACTTGATCTGTAATGGCTTTGTTCTGTAATGGTAACACATGTTTGTCTAAACATGTTTGTCTGCTAAAACATAGCAAGCTTTCTTTCTATTTGAGCTGTTCCCATTCATATTTATTTCCATTCAGGTCAGTTTCATCCATTACTACTATTATCCCAAAACACAAATTGTAACTATGGAGCCCAATTTCACCACACAAACAAATATATCATTAGCCCTGCATGATAGGAGTCCATTACCACTTAGATAGCAAATAAACCACCTACATAGCGGACAAAATCAAGTGAAAATCAGGGCATATGTCACCTTCCATCCTTTGTTTTAAGTGGCAAATGTTTCACAAGCTGTGTGTATGGGGGCAGGGGGGCATCATGCATGTACACCACATGAAATTGAAATGTTGAGGTCATGTGCATGCACACACACGCAAGTTCATGCACACAGACATACAGATTATATAAATAATTAAATAAAAAATTACACCTGTGTCTCCATCTGTGATAGGACTATTTTATGTATTGACATTCTAAAACATTCAATGTTTATTATAAACTACTCATGCATTATGTGTCTAAATTTAGTCTATGTTGTTTTATATATATATATATATATATATATATGAAAAGGAGCACCGTAATAACCGGATTCTCGTAATAACCGGGTATCGTACTAAACGGTACTAATTATACATAAAAAGACTAGAAATGTGCAAGGGAAATGAAAATAATATCGTAATAAGCGGTACTATCGTTATAACCGATATCGATATAACGAGACTTTACTGTATATATATATATATATATATATATATATATATATATATATATATATATATATATATATATATATATATATATATATATATATATATATGTGTGTGTGTGTGTGTGTGTGTGTGTGTGTGTGTGTGTGTGTGTGTGTATGTGTGTGTGTGTGTGTGTATGTGTGTGTGTAGTTTGCCTTATAACTTCATGTATTTGTAGTGTATACACTCATATCATGTTTCAGTCTAATGTTCCACGCCGTAAGTCACAGCCGATTGGCTCCCTTTGAAATGAGGTCATTCCCGCTAAGGTATAAATAACATCTGTTGGGGGAACAGCCTCCCCTTTCTTCACTGTTCCCTTTATCTCTCTCTTGCTCGGCGCTCTGGATGAATAATAAATATTCTTTTTGTATATCACCTTACTTCCTGCTGATTGAATATTTTGACGACACAAATGAAGAACTGAACCGGGAAGAAAAACAAGATTTAATCTGAAAAGATTCCTAATCTAACAATCTGCCTTCCTAAGTGAGCAACACATGACTCAGCCCCTTCTGGCTTTCACCTCATGTGGGCTCTAAATACACAAACACTCACTCATACTGTGAGAGCATTACGGCGGTCAGCACTTTGTTCATAACCTTTCCTTGCATTTGTTTTCATGGGATGTCGCGCAGCTTGTAAACACTTGTCTTTATTTGCATTCCCTGTGGCACTTGTTTGGGCACTGTCTCCACTTTGTACTTTATCTGATGAGTGATATTGTGAAGAACGCATAGTCACTTTCCCTGAAGTCAGTGAACTCTTACAAAATGTCTGTAATTGGTGATTGGATGAGTGGACTACGGGATGGCGGCAGTGGATGTCGGATAATGCAATTTGAATGATAGTTTTTATGACCACCATTCTTTTTCACCGTAACAGAATTAGCTTCGTTGCATCATTTAAGGCTCCAGTTCTTGTTCTCCTCACTGTTACACGAGGGCATTTTGTGAGTTTGCTTAAATCATTCAAGACTATTTGTCAATTAAGATTAGCAGATTGCCTTCCAGATGGCCGTTCATTTATTCACATGGATTTTCCACTCCTGCTCATTTGCATTCTGTTCCCAAAAAATCTGATTGGTGATGCATCAAATTCAAACTATTGGTAAGGTTGACACAATGAAGCTATATCCCCTTTACACGGTGAGACTCATTTGGAAACTACAATATATCCCCTAACACAGAGACTGATCTGCTGCTCCTTCTGATATTACTTTGCAATTATCACAAATTCATAAGTCGATACCACAATCTAGAAAACCATAAAAATGGCTGTGATGGGCAGTTTAAAAGGTTCCCACCATTACTGACCCGCATGCAGTTGATGCAACGGGCGAACTGTGATTGAGTAAATACCTTGCCAGCAGTGATTGAGTAAATACCTTGCCAACAGAAATTTCAGACCCAGACTACAATATATAAACTTAAAAAATGATGCCACACTTATTGACCAAAAATCACAAACTCAAACAAGCAATCACCACAATTTCCCCCCAGATGTCAATTTTCGGTCATCTTGGCTTGCTCCTTTAAAAAATGTCGCCACCTGGAACAGCCCCGTGCATTCATATGGGAAGGCATAAAGGCATTTGGCAAGAGTGTAAGAAATGCCAATGTTTACTTGGTGTGAAATGCCAAGCCTGGAGCTTTTTGTGGATCTTTTTGTTTGGGAGTGGAGGTAAAATGTGGAGAAAGTAGGTCGTAAAGGTGCTCGCAGATAAAAGCCATGTGGAGACGTGTGTGTGTGTGCGTGTCTGTGTGATGGGGTTGACATTTTTATCCAATTCTCCACACGGCTTTCTCCTTCCGTCTCTGCACCCGCAATCTGCCTGCACAAAAAGGGAAGGTGATCATCCAAAAACACGATATTTACCCCACCTGCTTTTTGAACTTTACGCTCACAAACGCTTCATCCTCAACATCCCAAAGAGATCTTTCTTCAAGTGTACGTATATGTATAATCCAGATCTCCCACGGTGTCTGAATGCAGCACAGTGTAAGAAGGAACAAACCAAGAGAAAATAGGAGGGAAATATAAAAAGGGCTACTTAGGAGTCTATTGTGAGGTGTACGACTGGCAGAAAGAAACATAAAACAATGAAAATAACAAAATAATCATTGATGCAGACATCACAGATGATAAAGACAACAGGAAAAAGGGTGAACAAGCATACATGCAGCTCATATGAATAGCAATCAAAATATATACATACTGTATTACAGTATGTAAATTGATTACAATATCATGTTATCTCATACTTTCAGACTGACATAATCTTCACATCATCCAACCTGACGCCGGTATGCCCAATTTTATACTTCCGTGTTCCTTTTAGCAACATTGTGACTTTTAATAGCATTTTAAGAGATCCTCACCTGATCTCTGATGTCGTTTCAAGCGCGAGCAGTGAAAGGCGACATGGTGCCATTTGGCATCCTGTCGGCTGGGTAATTGTGTAACACCTTCAAGGTTTGCTTTTTCAGTTAAAGAGACATCATCTACACGTCTTATAGGTTATTAGCCTTCAATCAACGGTCTGTGGACCGGTACCAGTTCCAAAAGAGACAAAACAAAAAGCTATTTTCTCGGTTGCGTTGTCTTCTTAACTTCGCTCTCTATATTATATTAACGTAACTTATTTAGTTCTGGAGTAACATAAGATGCGAGTGGGGGCAGCTGTTCAAAAGGCAAATGCCGCCCCCCAGTGGAAGGAAAAAAACATTGCCAGAGGTCTGACCTGCACTTTATCGGCACCCCCGCAAGAGAAACTAAAACCGAACAAATTCGGGAATGGCGCTCCACGACATATTTTCAATTCCCAAATAAATTTGGGGATGGCAATTATTTTCTAAGTCTAAGAAGGGCTGTTATTGTTTAAGCCTTACTGTTGACTGTAAGGCTTATACATTATCCAAAAGAGGGCTAATATTTGTAGTTCAGTGTTATTTTATATGGTTATAAAATTGTTATACTGTTGAATAAAATAACTATTGTTGTTTGGATTGGATTGGATGTACCTTCATTCGTCTCGCAGTGGAATAATTTTAATTTCACAGTAGTTGTCAATATAGCAACACAAACAAACAATTTTAGTCTGCCAACAGCACATACTTGTCCCAACCGGTCCTTGACATAAATATAATTAGACATGATCAATTGAGCATACCAAGTGTCACGATAATATAGGATCATGAGTCACTTTGTTATTCCCGGCGTTAGATTCATGAAGTAAAGAATGGAAGGAAAAGTGAAATAAATGCTCATTGAAACCAAATGTGAACGGCTGATGACACTTAGCAAAAAGACAAAAGCCGTGCTAATTGAATCATCAATGTTGCTTATTGTTTAATTTGTTGCCGTGGGAAGGAGGCAGATCTGTCTCTCACACTTTCACACGCAGAAACACACACACACACACACACACACACACACACACACACACACACACACACACACACACACACACACACACACTTGCTTTGAATCGTTTTTCATGGCACAGCATTTTTCATGCTGTGCCATGATTTATTATTTTTTTTGCTATGTTTCGACAAGTACCAAAGCAGTCGATAGTCGACGATACGATTTTGACAAGCAACACTATACCCAAACGAGTGGAGATAAAGTTGGTGAAGTGATATGGAAAGAATAACACAATACGGAGGAAAAATGAGCACAGGAGCCAGTACATATTAGAGTAAAATAATAAGGTATGCTAACAAGCAAAAGGGATGAATGCATATGCCTCAAACCAAGGGATTGGTGTGACTTGGTTGTACTCACGGGGCTCGTGGATCTCACAGCATTATCATGAATCAATATGGAAATGAGACGACGATAGACTGCAGGGATTTAACAAGACATTTTTCACCTGCAAAAATCAATGAGGTGCCGCATCTGTGTCACACTAACAGGAGCTAAAGTTTTGGAATGTCTTTCGTTTTCAAGTGGGCGAGAAATACAATTATGCGCATCAAATTCCAACTTCGGCTGAAGGGCTTTTATAAAGATAGAAGCGTTAAATTGGAATTTCTGTGTCACGTTGGTGCCAAATGTGCAACCTTGGTTGAAAATGGAGCTGGAGAGCAGGGGCATGTGGGGGTTGTATGGTTGAGGGTATGACTAAGAATGTCTATGAATCTATTCATAATTATCAAATCTGATTTTTTCTTTGTTCAAATTTTAAATATGTCATGGCACCTGAACAATGAAAGTACAAATTTATTTGCATTAACAGAATACACTTTAAGATACAGAATACACTTTTATGAGATTTCCTTGTGGGTCTGGAATTGAGTGTGCTTTCTTGTTGGTATACATATGTATTGCATATATTGTATTTTTCTTGTTGAGATACATTTTATGATTCTTGTCGCTGATTACCGATGTAGTTGTATTTGTCAAGTTGTCAAATTGGATATTGAACTAAATTACATTGCCACAAATCTGGTGGCGTGCACAAATTCTCACTGGATTTTATTGTTTCACACATTAATAACTACAGGCATGCTTCTTCTTTTCCTTTCGGCTTTTTCCTTCAGTGATCGCCACAGCGAATCAGGGACCTCCATCTAACCCGGTTTTGTGCATCATCTTCTCCCACACCAGCTACCTTCATGTCCTCTTTGGTCTTCCTCTCGTTCTCCTGCCTGGCAGTTCAAGGCTCAGCATCCTTCTGCTGATATAGTCACTCTCTCTCCTCTGGACATGTACAAGCCATCTCAGTCTGGCCTCTCTGAATTTCTCTCCAAAACCTCTACAGGCATGCTTTTATTGTAGAATTCACATTTATTTGGGGCTGGTGGTGCGGGGGTTATTTTCCGCAAAACCTATAAATTGTGTATTTTCAAACGTGTTCCATATATAAGGCACACCGGACTATAAGGGGCACCTTCAATGAATGAAAATGAATGAAAAAAGGTTTTCCAAAAATATTCTTTTCATATTATTATTAAATATATACACATTTTCCAAATAACGCACACCACATTATAATGTGTTACAGTAGAGGCTGGGGTTACGCACTACTTCTTGAAGGAGGGCGGGGGGGGGATGTTGTTATAGACCTGTTGCGGCTCAATATTAGTTCACATATAAGGCGCACTTGTGTATAAGGTGCAGGGTCATCTTTTGAAGAAAATGAAGGCTTTTGGGTCTTATACACCGGAAAATACTGTCAATATGTATTTTGATTTATTCATTCACCCTAAGTCCTTTTTCAAAACATCAATCCCCATAAAGTGTTTGAGCAAAGTTTAACTGATCTTTCAGGACTCACAGATATTGTGTTTTGCGACAATACAAGCACAGAGCCTACCAAAACAAACATCAAGGGCTACTTCTGAAAAAAGATGTCTTCTAAAAATCAAATACCTGTACTGACAATAAACAAAAAAAATAATATATTATACAGAAAACGCAATCAGGAAAAAATTTGTATACATCCAAATAATCTCAGACAGAAGAATTGGATGGTGACCTGTGACAGACCCCCATTTTGTGACCATCAGCCCAATGTAAAGTCAACATCTCAACAGTCCCGACATATAGCTTATCATTAAAAATACATGCTGAGGAAGCCCACACAAAACAAAGCCATTACATGCCCCACAACTCCCACCAGTTGCTTGGCAGGGATGATTACCGGTCTACATACACCCCCATCGTGTATGCCGCAACCATAAACAATGCTTCATCAATACAAACCCAGCACAATATAGTCATTGTATACCAACACAGACGGCGACTGCATTCGTGGAATTGGGGGCAGTGGGAAGAGGATCACAGAATGAAAGGGGCAGGGGACACACACGAAACGGGGAGGGGTGTGCGGAAAACCTGCCAATACCAATGAATATTTCAACGTACAACAAACGCACAGTCAGTGAGCCTGATGCCCACCGGGGGAAGGAGGGAGGCAAATATAGCAATTCAAGAGAGTGAGGCAAAGAGGAAAAGGAGAAAGAGGGGACAGCTGAGACATAACAAAGCCCGGAAGGTGAAGGTGTCCTCAACATTTATGGCTGTGATGCTAAGCAGAGCTGACGGCCCTCACGCACACACATACAGATGAGGGTGTCATATACACACACACAGACACAGACACACATGCACACGCACACACACACACATATACACAATTTTCTCACATCTTGCTCTCTCTCAACCCGGGAAAAGTTCGTCTCCTCCAGGCTTGACACCTGGACTAGCAAGAGCGCTGGTGTGAAAAAGAAGTCACAGACAGAGAACACCACACGGACGATGATGCTTCAGCAGGAAACAAGACATGAACATATTATTTTTTGTTTCAGAGTGAAATACTACTTCCTTGTAAATCTGGCGACAAACTAGACGATCTCTCAAAACTCACTTGTACGCTTTGGCATTCGACTCAGCATGATTCCGACTTGATCTTGGTTTCACTCGCTGGTGCTTTCTACTATCTTTGTGCCTGCTTTATTTCCTTTACATGATAGCTGTCCATGTTAAGCGCCTTGTTACAGCTTCAACGATATAAATCAACATGTATTGTATTGTATTGTATTGTATTGTATTGTATTGTATTGTCGTAAGTGTCAGAATTGGAGACACAGAGAGGAGTAAAAAATGGCACGATTTCACTGTTGGGAGTTTTGGGACAATGTTTCCTGTTTTACTTGAAGAGCCACTCACATAAAACAGGAGAGGACTCGCAACCCTGACATACTTTACAAATAGAGGAACACATCATGGAATAGCTTTCATAAATAGGTGCTCTTAATATTGTGACTCTTTCCATTGTGCAGATGTTTGAATTTGTTGAATATTAGCACCTCTGTGCAGTTTCCCAAGATTTCACATGCAATTAAACAAACAGATGAGAGATGGGTTGTGTAAAATAAGAGACTCCTCCACGTTTATACCGCATCTCATTATATCAGTGTTTCTCAACCATTATTTTGCCGAGGTGTCCATGTTGCATCAGACCAAAAACTCACACTGGATACCAGCAAACCACTAGTTAGATTGCCGCTAGTTGGCAATCACTGCATTGAAGTGTGCAGCCGTACCAAATGCTTTGTCCAGTGTGTGTGTGCATATGTAAGAAAAGCAAGTAAATTAGACAATGTTTACATTGGTTCTCTCTACCAAATGTGAGACAAAGCCTGTTGTGTATGCCTCTCTGGGTATTTTGAGTATTCTTAGATTTTTCACATTCTGTTCCAGCCTATACACCAGATGCGCATCAACAAAGCGAGGGAACAGCTCGAGAGAAAAAAAATGCTTGGCTTTGTTGTGCGTGTGTGTTGCAGTGTAGTGTTTTTTTTTAATCAGCTCGGCACTTGCTCTTTTTCTTTTTATGCCTCCTGAATGTCTTCATCATCCTTTGTAATGACGAAACGGCAACAAGCCACGTTGTGGCCCCAAAAGCGAGCCGGTGAGGCGATTATTGGTACAGGGTGTCTCTTATCCTCATCGCCGTGCCCCTCTTTGACTACTTCCAGGACTGCGACGAGACAGAGGTGGACAAGAACAAGTGCTGCACCTTGTGCAACATGTTCTTCACCTCCGCCATCGTGGCTCAGTCCCACTACCAGGGAAAAACCCACGCCAAGAGAGTTCGACTGGTGCTAGGTGAGACTCCCGGCAGCCCTGCAGCTTTGACCACGCAGCCGACCAATGCAGGTATTTAACAAAGTCTAGCTGATCTCGACAAAATGATGACAGTTTAAAAGAGCTCAGTGGAGCCACTCTCAAAAATGCCAACCTTCCCTGTCTGCTTGGAACAAACAATGTTTGGTCATGTTCTGTAAAAAGTCTTTGACATTCTCTGGTCCAAATTTGGAAATGATGAAGGGTAACAGAACAGTTGACTTCCGCTTGACACAGATGCAAATGATGTCGTTTTGGTAGTTCTATCTCACAATGATGCCGGGCACAGCTTTCGTGACCATGGCCACTGGTGGAAAGCTTAGGCACGATAGCAAACTGAGCAACTACTGTATTTTCTGGTGTATAACGCGCATCCAAAAGATTTGCTGTTCTTACAAATATGACCCTGCGCCTTATATGCTGGTGTGCCTTCTATGTGAAGTAATATTGAGCCACAGCAGGTCTTACAACTACTATCAGCAGCCACAGACTCCATTTCCCCCTGTAGAAGAAGTAATGTGTAAACCCAGCCTCTACTATAGCACCTTATAATGGGAGGTGCCTTATATTTATACAACTTTGATATACAGTAAAGTCTCGTTATATCGATATTCAAGGGAGTCCGAAAAAATATCGATATAACCGGGACTATCGATATATCCGATCCTGCGCCGAACTGCATTAAACAAAAGGCGCCAAAAGAGGGCAGCCAAGCGCCATATAAGAAACGGAGCTGGCCATTAGCTCCCTTTTCTTTTGGGTGAGATGTTCCCCCAATGTTGCCTCAAAATGGCACATATAATTCTTTAATGATTGTAAACATGTATGCTTTAATCGTCAGAACTACAGTGTATTTGAAACATATTCATAACTGGATGTGTAACAAGAAAGCATATTATCCGAATCTGAAGCCATTGTTTGGATTCACAAGCAATGCAAGACGTCTTGGCGTGAAGTCATTTTTATTTGCATTTGAATAAAAAGTGACATCGGCTGTCCTTTAATACACAGTATGGAATGTTAATAATTTTCAAAATCATCGCGCTTCAGCAGACAAAACAAGAAACATTGTTGCAAAAAACGATTGCATTCATATACAGTACAGTGGGCATGTACATAACACAACAGGGAAACTGCAACGCTTACATCTTACTGTATTATGTATACAATTTAAAAAAGTCATCAATCTTCTTCTGCTTCCCATTTTTACCTTTTAACACAAACACTTCAATCTCGTCTGCTACACACGAGCTAGCGTCTGAAAATGAAAATGGCTCTGCTACACGAGTGCTGGGTACGTAACCAAGTCACCTGACCAAGTCGACCAATGGCGCGACTGATGGCGTGACACGTAACCAAGACACGTGACCAAGTTGACCAATGGCGCGACCGATGGCGTGTCACGTGACAAAGTCACACGGCCAAGTCGACCAATAGCGCGACCGATGGCGGCTCATGTGACCAAGTCGACCAATGGCGCAACCGATGGCGGCTCACGTAACAAGACACGTGACCAAGTTGACCAATGGCGCGACGGATATATCGATATAAACAACAAAAATGGCCGGCGGGGGATGAAAAGGAGCACCGTAATAACCGGATTATCGTAATAACCGGGTATCGTACTAAACGGTACTAATTATACATAAAAAGACTAGAAATGTGCAAGGGAAATGAAAATAGTATCATAATAAGCGGTACTATCGATATAACTGATATCGATATAACGAGACTTTACTGTATTTATATATTACATTTGGAAAACCTTTTTCATGCATTGAAGGTGTGCCTTATAGTCCTGTACGCCTTATATATGGGAAACAGTTTGAAAATTCCATTCATTGTGGTGCACCTTACACTCTGGTGAGACTTATAGACCGGAAAATAAAGTCTTGCCAGCTTTATGAATTTGTTTGTATATTAAGCAACTTTTCAAAACCATTGTAATTTTTTTTCAAATCAGATTTTCCTTCCACTTTCTCAAAATCCAAGGAACGTGGGTTCTGAAATGTGTATATCTGAGCAATGGGTCAATCATGTGTTCAGATTTTGACTTCAGAAAAAGTTTTAAAAAATTATGATCTGAAGATTTTTAACACGTGGATACTTTCCATGGTTACAAAAGGAAATACATTTGACATTCAATTACAAATCTAATGGGCAATTTAACTCGTTTACTGCCATTCCCAAATTTATTCGGGAATTGACAAGCATGGCGTTGAGCGCCATTCCCGAATTTGTTCCGGTTTTGTTATTTCTTGTTGGGGGGTGCCGATAAAGTGTAGGTTAGACCTCTGGCAATTTTTTTCCCTCCCATGAGGGGGGAGCATTTACTACCCCCACTTTCAATGCAAATAACTCCCACCCAAGTAAGCTCGATATTCTGAGGGTCCTGCAATTTGAGTGAAAATGACAAAAACCCTGGCACTGGAGTGGATAAATATTTGCACATCATCTGGCAGTGAATGAGTTAATCACATAAAAAAAAGAAAAACAAAAGGCTTTCTTGGTTCATTGTGCAATGTATTTAAATGTTTTGCAGTTTTAACTAAGATTAAATCATTTGTGACACGATAAATGAATAAATAAAATCCGATTCCGTTTTTTAGAAAGCAAACTAAATAATACGTTCACAACTTGTAACATTTGGTATGCATGTCTTTCCGACATGAACAAGGACCGTGCACAAACTGTGCATTTTTATGGATCACTTCAATGCAAACCATTTGAGGTGGGAGTGGGTCTTTAAAAAGAAATATTTAGTCAGCCTTCAAGTCAAAATATCTCATCTATTCGAAAGGAAAGAGAAAGCGTTTGTAAACATGCCAGAGGACCCAAGAGGAACACTTGGAAGGTGAAGTTTAATGAAGATAAATTAATGTTTGTTCAAACTCGTGACTTTTTCCCCTACTTTCAAATTAGGGTGTCTTGACGCTGGCGTGTCATCCCCAGGGAGGCTTTACATAATGTGATGCTAATTGGATTTATTGCCACAATTCATAGAACTATGAATTTGCACATTTCCCCCCCAAAAATGAGCATTATAACAGAGCTGCAAAGCGACTTATTTTTTTATTTTAAACGTTGCCCTATTTTGGAGATGAGCCACTACGTGAACAATTTCTCATTGTGCAAGGAAGTGTCTAGGCCAGGGGTGTCCAAAGTTGGTCCTCGAGGGCCGCTGTCCTGCCTGTTTTACAGCACACCCAGGAGCAATGCACCTGATTCAAATGATCAGCTCATCAGCCAGCTCTGAAGCAGCATCAAAATGCTCTATCTATCTATCTATCTATCTATCTATCTATCTATCTATCTATCTATCTATCTATCTATCTATCTATCTATCTATATACAGTAAAGTCTCGTTATATCGATATCGGTTATATCGATAGTACCGCTTATTACGATACTATTTCTATGAACGCAAGGAGAAAATTAAATGCGCGCAGGGTCGGATATATCGATAGTCCCGGTTATATCGATATTTTTTCGGACTCCCGAGAATATCAATATAACGAGACTTTACTGTGTATATATATATATATATATATATATATATATATATATATATATATATATATATACACACAATTTTAAGCAGATTCTTTATTTACAGACAGTGTAGGTGTTCAAATACCTGACATGTTTCGGCGACTACTTCCACCTTCGTCAGAGTGTCACGGATGTTGTTGTGACGCGCCATTTTCAGCTGGTGTTGCTATGAGGGCGTGACCTACCTGTCAGATCTGACAGGCAATCCACGCCCCCTGCTGTCCGCTCGTCCCTCCAGGATACTGCTCCAGGTATTAGAGAGCATGTAAGCTCCCTCATCCCTGTTGATGGTCCTTGGTCCTCGCTTCCGGATTTCAATGGCCTCCCTGATCCAGCGCTGATGTTTGTTTTCTTCGGTGCGGATGACTCTGGCCTTTTCCCAGTCCATGATGTGATTTTCTCTTTTGCAGTGGTCCGTGATGGCTGATTTATGGTGCTCCTGTTGTGCTTGTTATTTTATTGCTCTTGTTTGTATTGTTGCTGCCTCCTTCTCACACTCCTTCTTGTGCTCTTTTTTTTCTTGTATTGAAACTCCTTCCTGTCTCCCTGATGTATGATTTATTGCATGACTTGCATGGGATTTCATATATTGAGTTGCATTTATTTTCCGGGTGTATTTTGTCCTTTGGGTGTACCAAGATTTGTCGGAGAGTTGTGTGTGGTTTGACCGGTGTGTTTATGTTGTGTTTCCTCAGTGCTCTTTGTATGCGTTCTGTGATCCCTCTCATGTATGGCAATGTTACCATTGCTCTGTGTTCTTGTTTGTTTGTTTGCATTTTTTGTTTTTGACCTGCTCTGCCCCTTTAGTTATTGCCCACTGAGGATATTGGCATTTTTGTAATGCGTTTTGTATGTTTTTCCTCCTGTGTTCTGTCCTCCGGGTCCGTGATCATTGTGGTGCGTTCATGTAATGTTCTGACAACTGACAACTTATGAATAGTGGGGTGTTCAGATGTCCAAAGGAGATATTGGTCAGTATGTGTGGGTTTTCTGTGTACTTTTATTTTGATGTCCCCGTTGTCTGTGTGGTGTATGTTCAAGTCCAAGAAGGCGATGGATTGGTTTATTTCCTCTTCATGGGTGAACTTGATACTGCCTGTGGTGTCTATGGAGTTGAGGTGTTCCGTAAGCTGTTGCGTATGTCCTGTTTTGATTTTTTCCAGAATGTCGTCCACATACCGTTTCCATATTGTTGGTTTGTATATTTCCGGGGCTGTTGAAAGCGCTTTCTGTTCCAGGTCCTCCATGAAGAACCCACACATGATGGCAGAGAGTGGGTCCTCCAAGGCGAACCCTTCTTTTTGCCTGTATATGGTGTTTCTGAATTGGAAATATGTGGATGTGGCAATGAACTGAAGTAGCTGGGTTATGTCCTCTGCTGTTAGATGTGTGCGTTTTTTGAGTGTCCTGTCTGCTTTGAGTCTGTCCTGTACTATCTGAATGGTGGCTTTGGTGGGTGTTTTGGTGAAAAGTGAGATGACGTCATGTGATATGAACATTTCGTCTTTCTGTAATTTTATGGTGGCGAGTTCTGTAGCAAGTTGCTTTGAGTTCTCGCAGTGTTGGTCTGTGTGTCCCAGTTGCGGTTTTATTATTTCCGATAATGCTTTGGTGAGGTTGTACGTGACTGATCCGATGCTGGCTACTATGAGGCGGAGGGGTGTATCTGGTTTATGTAATTTTGGCGTGCCGTAAATCCTGGGGATGATGTTTGCTGTGGGTACCAGGTGGTTGTACGACTCTTTGTTTATTTTATTTTCATTTAATAGGGGGTTGAGGAGTTCTTTAAGTTTGTTTTTCTTTTCTTCTGTTGGGTCTTTCTTTAATATTTCATAGGCGTCGTCCTGTAATAACTGCTGCATCTGTTTTTCGTATTTTTCTGTGTCCATAATAACTGTTCTGCCTTTGTCTGCGGGGAGTATTGTGATGTCTTTGTTTTTTGACAGTGTTATCATGGCTCTTGCTTCCTCTTTAGTAATATTGCTGGGTGGTGGTTTGGCCGTTTTTAAGATGCCTGCTATTTCATTGCGTAGTGCTGCGTTTTGTCCTGGGTTCTGTATTTTTTCACACGCTAATTCCGTTGCGAGAATGAATTCGTCGTATGGTATTTTTTTGGGGGGTAATTGAGACCTTTTGATAATATGCTGCGTTCTGCTTGTGTGAGGTTGTGGCGTGACATGTTATGTATCCATTTATCGTTTGTCTGAAATGTGTTCGATTCGGCCTTTTTCTTTTGCCTGATGAGTTTGTCTAATTTCCGTATGTGTCGGTTTTTGGTCGCGGTGAATTCCTGTTCGTGTATGTTGTGAAGATGTCCGTGTAGCGTTGTTTTTGTGTAATTGTCCAGGGGGAACCGGAGTTCGAATTGCTCCGTTTGCCGCAGTAGATCACTGCTAATGTTGTTGAGTTTGTTTGCTGTGCATCGTATTCGTTCTTTTATCAGAGTCATCCGCACCTTTTTGATGATTCTTTCCGCGTTCCTGGTTGGGATCGGGTTTTTAATCCTCAGACTGGCCGTTACGACTTCTTCGTCCCGGCAGCGCAGGTTGAATCTCGGGTGGTTTCGATAGCGAGCCCGTTTCCTTGACAGCTTTTCGAGGAGGCGAAACTCCTTGACGCATGTCTCTCCAAAACTGTCCGCTCGTCCCTCCAGGATACTGCTCCAGGTATTAGAGAGCATGTAAGCCCCCTCATCCCTGTTGATAGCAGCGGGGGGCGTGGCTTGCCTGTCAGATCTGACAGGTAGGTCACGCCCTCATAGCAACACCAGCTGAAAATGGCGTGTCACAACAACATCCGTGACACTCTGACGAAGGCGGAAGTAGTCGCCGAAACATGTCAGGTGTTTGAACACCTACACTTCTGTAAATAAAGAATCTGCTTAAAATTAGATATCAAGTAGACAGGATGAACTTAGTACAACGATATATCTACACAAGTACGCCTAATAGGGCTTTCAGTATCACGTAGAAGAGAAGCTTTTGAAGAAGACGTGTTCCTTATTCTTCTTTGCAGTTCGCACATCGCCGCGCCCCATCCCGGCCCTCGACAGCTCTAAAGCTCTCACACGTCCTCATGTGCCGCACTCTTACTTCTGCTCAAGTGTGCAGAGATCACAGTCACGAGAAAAAAACATAAGAAGAGGGTGTGGGGGGACGGGGAATATATCTAAGATTTTTTTTTACCTTTTGCATCAGAGAACATGCTGCCACTACCAAGTTGTCACATAACGCAGAACCTTTTCTTTTTGTCTGAGTGAAATTAAATACCAGTAATAGGGCAGAAGGATTTAGTTTTTAATTGTCATTTATGGTGTACCAAAAGAAGTAAACAGAACATGAGTAGGTGTGGTTAGTGGAACGAGCAGCCAAAGATATAATAAAAAAAACAGCTGGCAGGGTTTCTATTAGCAAACTCGCACTAAAATAGACGCCACCCGAAAAGCACTCAATGGAAGTCAGACCTCCGCCAAGATGGAATGACTGCGGCATGCACATCAACACAAAGCATTTTTGGCACAGAATGTTTGAAAATAAATTGTTGGTGTTCACATTGACACAAATATAAACATGATTCATTAAGGAAACTGATATGACGGCTCTCTGCCAGGTCTCGAGCGGGTTGATGATATAAGAAAATGCTATTAACACCAAAAGCGACACCAAAAATCTCCCGACTTCAGGGTGGAGTAAAATAGCCAAGGAGTTCATCAGTTTATGGTTTACCAATTTATTCGGATTCAAATGTGGGTTACTTTGCCACGGGAGGAAAGGGATTCCATCAGTGAGTGAAATTTTGATTACAACAAAGTCTTTTGAAAGTGTTTCTGTAGCTTTGACTATAATGAGCACTCATGGGATTGACCAATCAAAGGAAAGGTCCACAGAACCGTGATGAAAGGAAATTTGGTGATTTACACAAGATGGAAATGTCACTAATACAGAAAGGACTTGCTGACATGGGTCAAGATGGATATGGGGTGATGGCGGAAGGATGTCCAATTGTACTGTGCACTATTTTTGTCACCTCTAAAAAAGGAGAGCTATGGATACCGAGCGTCATTTGAAAAATAATAAGTTAAGTGGCCAAAGCACGGCAGCCACAGCAAACCCATCACCTAGCCATGTCCACAGCTCACCAGCCAAACGTTCTCACCTCAGAGCTACGTCATCTGCTGGAGCTTGTGGATTTGCTTCGAGGTGCCACGCAGTAAAAGTTAATATTCCTTCTTGGGGGCGAATGAGCAGTGACACCGAAATAAAAACATTTGAAAACAACTCCAATACCTCAGGTATAATATTGATGGACAAAGACAACATATGAACACGTAAAATGTGGTTTCAGTTCCAACTCCCCACTCAGGACTTAGCTTTTAACTACAAATAAGTACAAAAATAAGTCCTCAAACTGCGTCTTCCTCATCAAATTGAAATTTGTTCCTGCAACATGCACCCCCATCAACGTTCAATGAGGTTCATGTAAATCAATGCAAGTCCACCTTTACTGCCAGCTCTTCCTTTTTAAACAGTCCTTGTGAAAGAGGTGCCATGACTCACGTGTGAGTGGTATTTTTGTTTGTTTGAATGCGTGGTATTATCACGCTGATATCATCAACAGCATAAGTCGAGGAACACCGTCACATTTGGACACGCCATCTGCCGTTCTAAGCTGCCATCATGAAATATGGCACTTTTTATGTTTTCAAGTATGCATTACCTGAACCTCAGATGCAGTTAAGACTATTCTCCACAATCGTTGTACTAAGTTCATCCTGTCTACTTGATATCTAATGTTAAGCAGATTCTTTACTTACAGACGAAGGCGGAAGTAGTCGCCGAAACATGGCAGGTACTTGAACACCGACACTGTCTGTAAGTAAAGAATCTGCTTAACATTAAATATTCTCCACAATGGTTCACAAAGATACACCTGAACATATACCCACTTGCAGCAAAAGCCACAAGCCACAATAGACATGTCATTGCTGGTGGCTATTAATGGACAATCACCATGGTAACCAGTGTCATGTCATGAGCAGTGGGTCACCTGGGGGTCTAGCTTCATTACCTCACTCAGAAGAGGGATGAAAAGAGCAGGAAGACATAGGGGAGGGAGTTATAGGAAGACATGAAAACATTTCTTAAGTAGAAGTTCAACAGTAATCAGAATCAGAATCAGAATCATCTTTATTGCCAAGTATGTAGAACACACAAGGAATTTGTTTCCGGTAGAACACGCTGCACTAGTATCGTTGTCAAAAAAAACTGCTAAGTGGCACTATAAAAGGGGAGTTTCTCTCAAGGATGGCCGCTGGAGGACCTACGACCTTCCCGTGACCCTTATCTGTGCTTTACACATGTGGCTCACTACGATCAATCGCTCTTTGCCCTCAGTCGACGGATGACATCTTTAAAATTAGCTTGTGTGGGCTAACATCTCTCGAGATGATTGAGTATGAGCTTTGCTGGGTGGATGCTTTTTTAATTGTTGTTTGATTCTGTATTTGTGCTGTGAATCCTTGAAACCATATCAATGTGTTGGGAAAAAAAGAAAGACAAGCTATGATATTTATGAAAGTTTGACTTTAGATCACAATCCAAGTATCAACAAGAATAGAAATGTCGTATATAAATCGGGATGTGTATGTGTGAAGGACCCAAATGGTAACCAAAAGTGAGGCAAGACAAGAAAGTGTGTCTCCTTCCACTATCAATTTATATTCCATGAATTATTTAAGCCTTTCAAGCACGCTGGTTACTATAGTGGATGGCTCATCATGTTATCAGGTTATAGAGTGCATGAAAGGGTTAATGTCATGGTGCCTAGGGTCAAAATTGTTCCCTTTCTTTTAGCTTCACAACTGTCTTTCTAACCAGCAGTGTCATCGTCTTCACAGCCAAAGCCCAAATCTAAAAATGACAACAACACAACTGTTTGAAGGGACACCTCACATGCTCGCAAAATGATATTAACAGGAACCACCAGACTAAAGTATCTAAAACGGTTCCTATCCTTGATACTCCTTGAGCCATACCCATGCAGGAGGGCAGCTCATCGCTCGTCGATGTGTCAATCGACAGTCTCCTCCGGTTCCAACTCGATAAGCCCGGCAGGGTGCGGATCGTGGTAGCAAGATGAGGAGCCAGGAAAAGCCAGGTCAGAGTGACACAAGTCACCCATTTAATTATTGGTCCCAAAGAAGCCTGATGGAATAACATGTTTGTTTTTTAAGGTAATTCTGAAAAATGATTGCCAGGGTGCTGCATCATAAGTGTTCCTTTTCACCATGCCTTCAGAAGGCTCCTATAGAAATTATTTTGACACAGAAGGGAATTGTCACTCTCTCACAAGGAGTAGTTTATCATCCATCCCATACCAGGAGACTATAAATAGTGCAGTTAGATGAATCCTTTACAGACGGCAACAAATAAACTTGGGCAATCCATCATTTATGTATTTATATTGTGTCATTCTGCCCGCAGATTCCTCCCCTTCGACCCCGCTGCCCTCGGACCCCACGGCATGCCTCCCTCCCCCATCTGCACCAGTGGTCGGCGGCAGCGGCGGCAAAGAATCCGGCAAGTACTGCTGCTTGTGCGGAGCCTGGTTTAACAACCCGCTCATGGCCCAGCAGCACTATGAGGGCAAGAAGCATCGCAGGAATGCCGCTAGAGCACGCCTGGTGGAGCAGCTAGCAGGGAGCCTGGATGCCACGGAGAGCGCAGGTCGGTCCTCATAATCCCGACAAAAAGACAGCCCCACCCGCCGCAGATGCAGGTGACAAGTGAAAGGCAGCAAGGGTGTTACTGCTTTTTAAAGTGAAACATGATCTGGGGAGATCATTGTTAAAATCTGCGGCAGTTTGTTCTGTAGGGGCTTTTTCCTCCAACGTCACTCCGGTTGGATAGAGTCACGCTCCAAAGCATACTGCTACATACAGATGGGATTACTTCATGATAATTACCTTTAAATAAGCAACAGAGTTTTGAAATGCTTTCCAAGTCTTTTAACATAATAAGCCTTAGGAGGGGTGTTTTGGATAAAGCCGGTTTTACATTCTTAGTGACCCGGCTTCAAGGTTGCATGATTTATATTTCAAAATGGGGAAATCCAGTTGGAGAAGCTTTGGAATGACTAGGGGGTCATTCACTTTGGTTTCCATTGCCGCATTAAATTTGGATCCTGCTAAATAGAAATCAAAACCCCTGGACTGCTGTTGTGTGTCTGTGTGTGTGTGTGTGTGTGTGTGTGTGTGTGTGTGTGTGTGTGTGTGTGTGTGCGTGCGTGCGTGCGTGCGTGCGTGTGTGTGCGTGCGTGCGTGCGTGCATCACTCAAATTCCAGGACCAACAGAATATTGAGTTTTAGGACTACATAAACATTCACTGCAGTGTAAGAAACCTTAAACTCTCTTCTTTCATCAGAAAAAAATGAGTTCATTGCTAAATTATAAGGGTCTAGAGTATGAGCTTGAAATTAGGGTGGCTGTACAAAATACAATGCAATACATACATATTGGATTATATAGTGCTTTAACAACACCTGAAGCTGGAATAAAGTGCAAACAATGAAAAAAATGAAATGCTGCTGCCCCATGTGGAAGGGAAAATATTGCCAGAAGTCTGGCCAGCGTTTTATTGGCACGCCAGCAAGAAAAAACAAAACCCAAACAAATTCGGAAATGGTGCTCAACATCATATCAGGAATGGCAGTGAATGAGTGAATGTATCGTTTCTTGTTCAATAAAATGTTGCACATTGCAGAATATTTTAGGACTTATATTTATTACAGACAGAGTCACTCTTTTCTGGTTGTCCAGTGGTGAAATATGTAAAGTCTTCCTGCTGAAGAAAGCAGCCCAACATGCACGTGAGCACTCCATGACACACCCATGCACACACGCACGCACACTCCAATGCTCAATCCGTCGAAACTGTGGCGCGAGCTGTGTGCTCCAGGTGCCATGACAAAAGAAATCATCTCAAGGAACCAATCATATTAAAAGCATGAGTCATGTTGCCGCCTACACTGGCTCAGAGGCTTTAAGTTGTGTCATGTTAGATATCGTTCTCCATCCACTCGCCGTGACCCAGATCCCACAAGGGCCACTGCCTTTTTAGGCAACGTTTCAATCCCAATTCACAGTGCAGCGAAAACTTGGAAATGATGCGGCTTTCCCGTGTTTGTGTAATTTACATCAGTGGGTTTTCATTAACTTAAAGATGCTGCGGAATCGATTTGCCGCCTTCGCTTTCAAGGGCATGTGAGTCGATCCGAGAAGTGAGCCACGCGCTGATGTGATTCGTCACACGTGCCATCAATCACGCCTGGGCTCAGCCGTCTTTCAACCACGCCACTATTGTCAGGAATTGTTTGTCTTCCCGTGTGACACGTTCGCACTGGCGCCTCCAAACGGCTTTAACGCCTCTCAGGTCCAAGGTTCTGGAGATGTTTGTGAATGTTAATTATGCCATTTTGTAGGTGTGCCTCATGGTTGGTGTCAGGGACCATTTACATCACAATAACGGAGTGCAATGAGACAGTAAAGCTTCCTTGGTGGAATTGGTCGAAAAAGTTTGAGGATCCAAGCGCATGGCGGGGGAGCGCTGGAAAACACTCCATTGTGTTTTGGACCCAGATGATATTTTAAATATTTTATTGACATTATGACAATTATTTGTTTGAACTTGAGGCAGATATATTTAAGGTTTCAGACTGATCTAAGATTGTTTGGCTTTCATGGATGCATGTCCCTTACCAAATCAACAAGTCAAATCATTCTGGCAATGGAATGGTTTCTGCGACTGTTCAATTCAGTCGATGTGTGTGCTATATGTGTTTAGATGTGTGTGCCGACCACAAGCGATCCACGTCACATCATGTTTCATCTGTCGTCCACAATAATCCCCGTAAGGTGACTTATCTACACACCGTTGTTGTTGCTGTATTGATGATACTGACCTTTGTTTGTACTTTCGTATCGTAAAGCCTCACATGCATTTGCATAGTTCCTCTTTTTCTTCTTATGAAATTCACAAGTTATACTAGAGAATGGGGGCTACTGAGGTGCCAGACTGAAACCCTGGGAGATGGATTGCGAGGGCAGTTTTAGGGATGGGTGGAATGGGGGGTAGTTGGCGGCTGGGCAAGGAGCCCGACGGACGCGGATGTGTCTTTACATAAATCACGACTTGGGTAGAAAGCCCCTCGGGACAGAGTCGGATGATTGTCTCTTCTCTCCGGAGAAAGGGTAGTGGTGAGTTAGGAGCAGTGAGATAAGCGTCTCGCGCTGAAGCATGAGCGCCTGTCTGAGAGCGCCAGGGCCTCAGAGGGGGCCAAGGAGCAAAGCAGAGAAAATTGTGTGTAATTGATGAGCACGCCTGAGTCCGGACACTCTGCTGACCTCCTCTTCCTTGAAACGACGTTTGTGTGGCAACGTCGCATGATGTGCGGGTGTATTTTCAAACAAATTAATGCCTTTCTTTTGTCATAGTATTAAGGCAAATTTATTTCACTTAATACTAAATGCACACATTCAACATTTGCTTACCTTCTTGATCAAAACTGTGTAATTAACAGACAAAGGTTGTAAAACACTGTATGGCAGTTCGATGACCAATGTGACAGTGGAAACAGGTGTTTATTCTGGTTTAATACTGGTGTCATATTAAACCAAACATTTTGTGGAACTCATCATACCACTTACAGAAAAATGGTGGGTTGAATATTTATATATCATTTTTTATGACATATTTTAGTTAGTTATTTTCAGGTTATACTTCAGGATACAGCACACCAGTTCAACTTCTTACATCTTTTGAAATGTGGATTGGTTTTTGTCTGGGTTTTCACATTTGCGACAGAACTTATGAACAAAAATGCTCATTCGAATGAATAATATTCATATTGTCAGGCATCGGTGTAATTATAATGATCAAGCCTGCTCTCAACAGTCCTCTTTTTACATTCAGTGATGGTTTAATGATGCAAGACAATGGAGAAAGTTAATTGTCTGCGCTGCTCGGAGCTCTATATACTATTATCCAGCCTCCACGGTGAGCAAAATTAAAAGATGACCACTTGTCATTGAGTCATCCCACCAGGAGCTGGAAAGTACCTTCAACATTATCTACACTGATATTCACCGGTGGTGGTTAAATGGCATATTGAGGGTTCATTTCCTCATTCTCCTCTGGAGTCAATCTATCCATTAAAGCAAGTGTTTTGACAGCAGCAGTAGAGCCCTTGATTGTTCGCACTGAACGCTTGCGGGGAAAAAAAAAAAACATTTATTAAGGCAACAAGGCACCGTTAGAGCTTGGTGGAGCATCTTGACGGAATAGCCAATTTGCAACATGCACCGAATGGCCCATTAAGATTCCTTTTGCCCAGTTAAGGCGCATAAGACACCCACAGCACAATGGTTTTTTTTCTCCAAAAGGAGCACAATACAGCACTCTTCATTTTCTGTAAACTAGATTATTACCTTTCAGGAAGTCTCCATCCCAACGTTGCCAGAACGGGAGGTTGTACATTAGACTACAGCCTTCATGCCAGCGCCCCCATCCTTTATGTCACTAGCATATTGTTTTATGTAATTAACAAGGTTTAAAACGCCCTCACAAAACACTGCTCGCGCCCGCATAAATTCACCTCTCTTCCCCACATGCAGTCATTGTGTCTTGCGCCTCATTTGCATGGATTAGTCCACTGTGTGGTCTCATAAACCAAAACCGTTTGAGTAACCCAAAGAAAGTCATTGTGTATACACAACAACTTTGTCTGTATGTATTTTTCTTTCTTGGAAAAATTGGGGCCAATCTGTCAATCAGACTAAGAGGTTCCCCACAAAAGCACAAGCCACAAACATCCGTTTGTAGTCTTTACTAAGACTACAAACTACTAAGAGAATATCCACTGGAAAGGAACACTAATGGCTGACCTAATTTCAGCTAATCATGGCTAGCGCTGCTACTTTTGTTACTTTGGCTGATTGCTAAGTGTAACAGCTCAATCACCTCTCAGTCTCTTTCATGTACTTCCGGCCGGTAATGGGCCCACATCACTAACTTGGTCTACCTAAGACTCTCGATCTCTTCTCTCCGTTGCGATCTCCATCCTGATCCATCTATTTTTGGAAAGCACATTCATTTTGACCACCTGCAAGCTCTCCACTTTGCTCGCATCTGGGCCTCGAGCATACACTCACCGACACAATAGGCGGGCATAAACACAGCCAAAGTGAGACGGCATCTGACATGCAGCTGACTGCCCTGTCCTTGCCCTCCTCCCTCACCTTGTGGAGGTTCAGCAGCTTAAAAGACACACACACATGCAACTGCACACGTGCACTCGCACACACATTATTGGATCTAAAAATGTAGGCAGCTTTCTGCTAATGGTTAATAGATTCAAATCTTTCTCCAGAAGCAACCAAATTGGGAAAATTTGCCTGCTCTACATTGTGGAAAGAAATGGCTTATTTGGCACAGTTTATGTCTGATACCTTGCAGTTTTAATAGACCATTAAGGATAATTTGGAGTTTAATATGAAATTTGACTGGCATAGCACCTCACTCGATCAAATTTAAGATAACACCTATGACTTGACAATTCCTGTGTTTTGCTTTTTTTTTCTGTGCACTTTTTTTGTCAGTGTCAAGAAAAGAAAACTATGCATCAAAATAAAATTTAAATCATCATAGAGTATGAGCTTGAAATTAGGGTGGCTGTACAAAATACAATGCAATACATACATATTGGATTATATAGTGCTTTAACAACACCTGAAGCTGGAATAAAGTGCAAACAATGAAAAAAATGAAATGCTGCTGCCCCATGTGGAAGGGAAAATATTGCCAGAAGTCTGGCCAGCGTTTTATTGGCACGCCAGCAAGAAAAAACAAAACCCAAACAAATTCGGAAATGGTGCTCAACATCATATCAGGAATGGCAGTGAATGAGTGAATGTATCGTTTCTTGTTCAATAAAATGTTGCACATTGCAGAATATTTTAGGACTTATATTTATTACAGACAGAGTCACTCTTTTCTGGTTGTCCAGTGGTGAAATATGTAAAGTCTTCCTGCTGAAGAAAGCAGCCCAACATGCACGTGAGCACTCCATGACACACCCATGCACACACGCACGCACACTCCAATGCTCAATCCGTCGAAACTGTGGCGCGAGCTGTGTGCTCCAGGTGCCATGACAAAAGAAATCATCTCAAGGAACCAATCATATTAAAAGCATGAGTCATGTTGCCGCCTACACTGGCTCAGAGGCTTTAAGTTGTGTCATGTTAGATATCGTTCTCCATCCACTCGCCGTGACCCAGATCCCACAAGGGCCACTGCCTTTTTAGGCAACGTTTCAATCCCAATTCACAGTGCAGCGAAAACTTGGAAATGATGCGGCTTTCCCGTGTTTGTGTAATTTACATCAGTGGGTTTTCATTAACTTAAAGATGCTGCGGAATCGATTTGCCGCCTTCGCTTTCAAGGGCATGTGAGTCGATCCGAGAAGTGAGCCACGCGCTGATGTGATTCGTCACACGTGCCATCAATCACGCCTGGGCTCAGCCGTCTTTCAACCACGCCACTATTGTCAGGAATTGTTTGTCTTCCCGTGTGACACGTTCGCACTGGCGCCTCCAAACGGCTTTAACGCCTCTCAGGTCCAAGGTTCTGGAGATGTTTGTGAATGTTAATTATGCCATTTTGTAGGTGTGCCTCATGGTTGGTGTCAGGGACCATTTACATCACAATAACGGAGTGCAATGAGACAGTAAAGCTTCCTTGGTGGAATTGGTCGAAAAAGTTTGAGGATCCAAGCGCATGGCGGGGGAGCGCTGGAAAACACTCCATTGTGTTTTGGACCCAGATGATATTTTAAATATTTTATTGACATTATGACAATTATTTGTTTGAACTTGAGGCAGATATATTTAAGGTTTCAGACTGATCTAAGATTGTTTGGCTTTCATGGATGCATGTCCCTTACCAAATCAACAAGTCAAATCATTCTGGCAATGGAATGGTTTCTGCGACTGTTCAATTCAGTCGATGTGTGTGCTATATGTGTTTAGATGTGTGTGCCGACCACAAGCGATCCACGTCACATCATGTTTCATCTGTCGTCCACAATAATCCCCGTAAGGTGACTTATCTACACACCGTTGTTGTTGCTGTATTGATGATACTGACCTTTGTTTGTACTTTCGTATCGTAAAGCCTCACATGCATTTGCATAGTTCCTCTTTTTCTTCTTATGAAATTCACAAGTTATACTAGAGAATGGGGGCTACTGAGGTGCCAGACTGAAACCCTGGGAGATGGATTGCGAGGGCAGTTTTAGGGATGGGTGGAATGGGGGGTAGTTGGCGGCTGGGCAAGGAGCCCGACGGACGCGGATGTGTCTTTACATAAATCACGACTTGGGTAGAAAGCCCCTCGGGACAGAGTCGGATGATTGTCTCTTCTCTCCGGAGAAAGGGTAGTGGTGAGTTAGGAGCAGTGAGATAAGCGTCTCGCGCTGAAGCATGAGCGCCTGTCTGAGAGCGCCAGGGCCTCAGAGGGGGCCAAGGAGCAAAGCAGAGAAAATTGTGTGTAATTGATGAGCACGCCTGAGTCCGGACACTCTGCTGACCTCCTCTTCCTTGAAACGACGTTTGTGTGGCAACGTCGCATGATGTGCGGGTGTATTTTCAAACAAATTAATGCCTTTCTTTTGTCATAGTATTAAGGCAAATTTATTTCACTTAATACTAAATGCACACATTCAACATTTGCTTACCTTCTTGATCAAAACTGTGTAATTAACAGACAAAGGTTGTAAAACACTGTATGGCAGTTCGATGACCAATGTGACAGTGGAAACAGGTGTTTATTCTGGTTTAATACTGGTGTCATATTAAACCAAACATTTTGTGGAACTCATCATACCACTTACAGAAAAATGGTGGGTTGAATATTTATATATCATTTTTTATGACATATTTTAGTTAGTTATTTTCAGGTTATACTTCAGGATACAGCACACCAGTTCAACTTCTTACATCTTTTGAAATGTGGATTGGTTTTTGTCTGGGTTTTCACATTTGCGACAGAACTTATGAACAAAAATGCTCATTCGAATGAATAATATTCATATTGTCAGGCATCGGTGTAATTATAATGATCAAGCCTGCTCTCAACAGTCCTCTTTTTACATTCAGTGATGGTTTAATGATGCAAGACAATGGAGAAAGTTAATTGTCTGCGCTGCTCGGAGCTCTATATACTATTATCCAGCCTCCACGGTGAGCAAAATTAAAAGATGACCACTTGTCATTGAGTCATCCCACCAGGAGCTGGAAAGTACCTTCAACATTATCTACACTGATATTCACCGGTGGTGGTTAAATGGCATATTGAGGGTTCATTTCCTCATTCTCCTCTGGAGTCAATCTATCCATTAAAGCAAGTGTTTTGACAGCAGCAGTAGAGCCCTTGATTGTTCGCACTGAACGCTTGCGGGGAAAAAAAAAAAAACATTTATTAAGGCAACAAGGCACCGTTAGAGCTTGGTGGAGCATCTTGACGGAATAGCCAATTTGCAACATGCACCGAATGGCCCATTAAGATTCCTTTTGCCCAGTTAAGGCGCATAAGACACCCACAGCACAATGGTTTTTTTTCTCCAAAAGGAGCACAATACAGCACTCTTCATTTTCTGTAAACTAGATTATTACCTTTCAGGAAGTCTCCATCCCAACGTTGCCAGAACGGGAGGTTGTACATTAGACTACAGCCTTCATGCCAGCGCCCCCATCCTTTATGTCACTAGCATATTGTTTTATGTAATTAACAAGGTTTAAAACGCCCTCACAAAACACTGCTCGCGCCCGCATAAATTCACCTCTCTTCCCCACATGCAGTCATTGTGTCTTGCGCCTCATTTGCATGGATTAGTCCACTGTGTGGTCTCATAAACCAAAACCGTTTGAGTAACCCAAAGAAAGTCATTGTGTATACACAACAACTTTGTCTGTATGTATTTTTCTTTCTTGGAAAAATTGGGGCCAATCTGTCAATCAGACTAAGAGGTTCCCCACAAAAGCACAAGCCACAAACATCCGTTTGTAGTCTTTACTAAGACTACAAACTACTAAGAGAATATCCACTGGAAAGGAACACTAATGGCTGACCTAATTTCAGCTAATCATGGCTAGCGCTGCTACTTTTGTTACTTTGGCTGATTGCTAAGTGTAACAGCTCAATCACCTCTCAGTCTCTTTCATGTACTTCCGGCCGGTAATGGGCCCACATCACTAACTTGGTCTACCTAAGACTCTCGATCTCTTCTCTCCGTTGCGATCTCCATCCTGATCCATCTATTTTTGGAAAGCACATTCATTTTGACCACCTGCAAGCTCTCCACTTTGCTCGCATCTGGGCCTCGAGCATACACTCACCGACACAATAGGCGGGCATAAACACAGCCAAAGTGAGACGGCATCTGACATGCAGCTGACTGCCCTGTCCTTGCCCTCCTCCCTCACCTTGTGGAGGTTCAGCAGCTTAAAAGACACACACACATGCAACTGCACACGTGCACTCGCACACACATTATTGGATCTAAAAATGTAGGCAGCTTTCTGCTAATGGTTAATAGATTCAAATCTTTCTCCAGAAGCAACCAAATTGGGAAAATTTGCCTGCTCTACATTGTGGAAAGAAATGGCTTATTTGGCACAGTTTATGTCTGATACCTTGCAGTTTTAATAGACCATTAAGGATAATTTGGAGTTTAATATGAAATTTGACTGGCATAGCACCTCACTCGATCAAATTTAAGATAACACCTATGACTTGACAATTCCTGTGTTTTGCTTTTTTTTTCTGTGCACTTTTTTTGTCAGTGTCAAGAAAAGAAAACTATGCATCAAAATAAAATTTAAATCATCATTGTTCAAGAATGTTTCTGTGGCATAACAGTCAGAAATGATCAGAATGAACATTTTGCTATTTTATTCCTGTGGTTGGACAGCAGCTCTAATCCAGAGCTCACTAAATTTATCTGAATAAATAGATTTGATTTGGGTGGTCTGTGAATGGTGTTGAGCATTACACTTCCACTGTCTGTGATGTTTGAAACACTGAGTGAAGATGTGGACCTATGTTAAGCTTGTCTGTACACTATAGTAGGCTATAGTACAAATGTTGTCCACACGATTTTGAAGTTTGGGTCCAAATCTTTGCGGGATAGCTTCCTAGTCAAAGTGCAAGGTACCACGGCATTGTTGTGTTTGCCGGCCAGGCTTCTGCTGATAATTATGATGATGACAGCATCTTAAAGGACAACCGACATCTCCGGACAAGTTGTGTCCATAATTTGTAAAAATGGCTTCAAATGACTTCTACTGAGCGTATTTTACAAAGATTCCCCGCATATAGCTATATTTTAAGTTTTAAGACTCGCACTGAATATTCCTGAAGTCTTGTTTTTGAGTTTGTGACGAGTCCTCACCCTATGTCACTGAAGGTACGCCCCTGACCGAAAAAAAAGGACACATTGTAGCAGTCCTTTCATCACGTCAATGCATTTTGCTGTACTTGTTTTTTCTGAAAACTTCGTGTTGCACCAAGAAGAGGCAGAAGAGGGCAACAAAGCTCCGTGTAAGGAATTAATCAGCCAGTGGAAACGGGCTGATATTTAATCGATTGCAAACATGTATGCTTTCCTCTTCAGAACTATTTGAATCATATTCATAACTGGATGAGTAACAAGAAAGCATATTCTCCGAATCTGAAGCCATTGTTTTGATTCTCCAGCAAGGCAAGACATCTTGCGGTGACGCCACGAACAAGGGGGTGGGACCTTCTGGAACTGGCCACTTCCGGGTTCATTTTTTTTGCAGATTTTGGACACTTTAAGTCATTTTTATTGGTGGTTTGCATTTCACTAAAAATATCATACTGCGTGTTGTGGATATTTTCGATGCTATAAAACATTTTTCTGATGTCTATTAGGAAACCAAAAAGTGATGTTGGTTGTCCTTTAAGGGTTTTTTTTCAATGAGCATATGCTTCTTTATAAGCACCCTTGAAATTAAGTGTGACTGTTTTTGATGTCTCTCCAGGGCTGCGCAGTAGTTACTCCTGCAGCGTCTGCAGCGTGGTCCTCAACTCCATCGAACAGTACCATGCACACCTCCAGGGCTCCAAACATCAGAACAAGTGAGTACAACGGTTTATCGTAGCGTGTGAGGACAAACAACCTACCAGGCATTTGATCTGAATAAGAGGAGGTGTGGGTGTGTTCGCTTGTGATTTTGTGTGTTTATGTGTGTGTGTTTTCAGTGTGATGGCTTCTTGGCTGGTGAAGTGAGGCGAAGTCAGATCTCATTTGTGGCCTACAGAGAGCCAAGCAATGTTTTGACAGCAGTGTGATAAACATGCAAAAATGGAAAGCGGTTACGCAATTAATAGCTTGCAAACTTGCTGACATCACTTTCATTGTGTTGTTATTGTACGGTGAAGTATTCTTTCCCAGAAAGTAATGAACATTGGCGCACTGTCTGCAAAGGGTTCATAAAGACTTTATATTGTCATGGTTATCTCATTTTTTGACAGGATACAGTATTAGCATGTCAACGTCAAGTAAAAAAATAATAGAATGGGTTTGTGGTCAGTTGTCTCTAAACCAAAAGGTATCAATTTGCCAAAATACTGGAATAAAATCAATAGATATCATCCATTTACCACAAGATAGCAACGGGAGTAATTGTAGGCACTTTGGATTTCATATCCACATGTCGACTTATCTGCACAGTATTTAATTCTGCATCTTGAAATGTTTTCATGCCCCCGAAAATGGCAACATCATTATTCATATTTGCTGTGCAACAGGGTCCATGGACACAGTCTGTTGCTTTCACAATTGTTCATTTTTTTGCTGTTCTTGCACACTTTTTGCTGACGAGTTCATTAGGGAATTACTCGCTATGCCGTCAGAACACATACATAGATTGAAGCCCAGGATTACATTAAAATATTCTAATTCATCAAACAAATCATCGGATTTAATAATGCTATGGAATGACTGCATATTCACCCTGCTGTGAGTATTTTTCTTTCTTTTTTTTCCAATAGCTTCACTGAAAAAGGCAAGGAAAGATATTAAAAAAAATGTTCAGATCCATCTGTGGCTCTATTCAATACTGGCCAGGATCAAAACACGATTAATATTGTGGACGTTCGACAAGGGAAAAAAAAGAACACTAACAATAAGTGATGTTTGATCTAAAGTCTGAAAAGATTAATACAACCTACAAAGCGTTCAAGATATTCATCACGAGTGACAAACGGAGAAGGAAATCCATCAGCGGCGAGTAACTAGCGTGAAAAGCTGACATAATGCTTTGCATCAGGACTCAAGTCAATTGCAAAAGCCTGCTTGTGGATATCCAAGCTGGCAAGGTTGAAGGCTGATCACATTGCAAAGCCTGTTGTAATCGAAGGCGGCAGGGTCATAAATCTCAGTTTTGTCACATTTCCTGCGGTAAACCGGAGAAGGATGGTGAGACACTGAAAGAGTTGTTTATGAGAAACACAGCGGAGGCAGAACATGCCGCGGACAAAGTCAGACAGATGGCCAGGGAGATGCGGCACAGCACCAAGATGGTGTCGGCAGCAAACGAGCAGAGGGAGTGCAAAAGAGACAGAACATGAAGGCGTGTGCGAAAACATTTTTTTAAAGGTTCAAAGAGGAGACGCAATTATTACAGCTAGTCTCAGTCTTGCTGTGAGCTGGGAGGCTCAAATGTTGGACAGAAATCAGGAAAAGACAGTCCTTCGCCGGATGAGAGTAGTCTGATATATAACCGGTTTAGACACGGTGCTCTCAAGTCTGGACTCGAAAGAAGTCGATTTATCTGGGAATTGCGACATTTGACTGGATCCAACTTGTGTGAGTGCGTGTGTGTGCGCGCATGTGTGTATGTACTTGTGGGAGAGATGAAACCCTCTATCTGTACTGTATGTGTGTTTTTGGGGGGGTTACTTTTAAACACAATTAGTATCACAGTTATTCTGGATGTTAATTTAAAGGTATTCTGTCAAACAGCAAAATCAGAGCTGAGAATTATGATTTTTGTTATTGTCATATGGACACATTGGTATGTAATGTGTTTGCTACCTTCACTGTTATTTAAAATCTGGGAGGCCGTTAATATGAGTCCACTGTGCACATGTGAAATGCCCCTTGTTGAGGGTGATGTAATTGTCGAACTGTAGGAATAAATGAATTAGAAATCATAAAGCTGATGACTTTGGTTGAAACTTGGTGGAAATGCTGTTTGACATTGCAACACGGGTGTGTGTGTGTGTGTATATATATATATATATATATATATATATATATATACAGGTGACAGTCGTGCCTGTGGTGGTCGGAGCACTCGGGGCAGTGACCCCCAAACTCGACGAGTGGTTGCAACAGATCCCGGGAACAACATCGGATATCTCGGTCCAGAAAAGCGCTGTGCTGGGAACAGCACGGATACTGCGCAGAA
The DNA here is from genome assembly GCF_051943395.1 of Hippocampus bargibanti. NCBI lineage: Eukaryota > Metazoa > Chordata > Actinopteri > Syngnathiformes > Syngnathidae > Hippocampus > Hippocampus bargibanti. Next base: position 11,643,484 of record NC_142746.1, on the reverse strand, counting down.
CCCTCAAGCTTCCTGGCCTCTGGTACATGACCCGAGCTAAAATGGGGGACAGACACCACCCATGGTGGGTGAGACGCGGATTTATATATATATATATATATACAGTAAAGTCTCGTTATATCGATATCGGATATATCGATAGTCCCGGTTATATCGATACTATTTCTATGCACGCACGGAGAAAATTACATGCAAACAGGGTCGGATATATCGATAGTCCCGGTTATATCGATATTTATTCGGACTCCCCTGAATATCGATATAACGAGACTTTACTGTATATATATATATATATATATATATATATATATATATATATATATATATATATATATATATATATATATATATATATATACAGTGAGACCTCAACTTACAAACACCTCAACTTACAAACTTTTTGTCTTACAAACGTCAAATTTATGAAAATTAAACCTTATAATAACCACTATTTTCATAATTCACACCCACCACGGCTGGCGGAGTGATCTTCGGCGGAAGCACATGACCGAACAACACGAGAGGTTAAGTTACCAACAGTCCTTATGGAAGGTGACTCTCCTTCCATAAGCCATCAACGACCATCAAAAAGGTAAATAAAACTTTATTTTACAGCAGTTTATTTCTTTAATTACAGTCGTCATGTAATGCGCCTCTCTTTCCAAACAGCAACTCCCTTTGACCTTCGACCTGCAACGCCATTCCATCAAGCCATAAATGACCATCACAAATGCAAATAAAGTGATTTTATGATACAATGCAGTGTATTTCTTTCATTACAATACAATAGCACATTTATTATACATAGAATAAGGTATGTTGTGTGTAGTTTTAAGGCTTTAAGGATTTAGTTGAAAAGTATATTTTATGGAAACCCGGGAACGGATTATTCCCATTTTAATGGTTTCCTATGGGAATTTTTTTTGAGATACACACTTTTCGCCTTACACACTCTGTCTGGGAACCAATGAAGTTCGTAAGTTGAGGTCTCACTGTAATTGTAAATTTAATAATAAATTGTTGGTATATTGGGCTGACAAAAGCTCTGTGCTGCTCATTGTCCCACTTCCGACATCTCTGCACTCTCAACGAGTTAAGATTGATCCAGCAGTGCATCTGCAGGCAAAAATTGTGCCCAATTTTGCCTCAATTGCTTGAAGACACAATCGCAAAACAAGCCATTTCACACAGTTGATGGATTATTGTCTGTCACTATTATAACCCCTCAATATATGGACATTTACTTCAATAATGTCTTGTTTTGTTCTCCCAAAAAGAACAGCTTTGGAGAATCAAAAACAAATAACCAGACATTGTTGAACCAATAGTGATGAACAATAGCTTTTCAATCTCATATTTTATTTCCTCAAATTGTGTATGCCTCCCGATGAGAGACAGTGCCCCTGCCCCGATTGAATTCACCGAAAAGAGAAGGTTCCCTTCACGTAGGAACTGTTAACATGACAACAAGAAATGAGATCAGCCAGGTTCAATAGTGTTGCTCACCAAAACTGCAGGGCTGTTCTGATGAGGCAAACTAATGACCCAAATTTATTTCTTCATTCATTTTTAACATTGCTCATCCTAAATGCTGGGTCTGAGAGGACAGTAATTTCATATGTGCTGTATGTCATGCATATTAGTATATTTGCCAATAAAGCTGACTTTGACATTGTCACTGGTAGTTACTGCAACGGACAAGATACTGAACTGGTCGTCGTTCAGTCAAATACCGCATATTGAGACAAACCTCCCTTCACACCCATGTTTGAACATCCACATGCAAATTCCGCCATTGTTAAACATATAATGGTTTTCTCATCTTATCTTATCACATCCACATGTAGTCACTAAATGAAAATCAATGCCACACTGCCCGTACACAAGTCCTGTGTGTGTACCACAAAACCATCAGCGCCCCAAAACTAAAAAGGTGAATTTTAAATCCAATCAAGACGCACTCGATCAATATCTCGCTAAAAACAATTGAGTTCCAATTTCAAGAGCAAATGTGGACACAAGGTAACATGTACAGCCCAGCTCATAAAAACGGAGGTCTTCTACCTCTCCTCACGGCTCTGAGCGTGTGGGATATTTGGGATGTGTCACCGGTAACGCCACAACAGATTTTGCTCTTCTTCGAAACAGCTGGATGTGTTTATATGCCAGCATTCTTTATCTGTCCCACGCATCTGTTTTGCTCACCATCAGCTGCAGGTCATTTACAACACTCTGTCCTCCCTCTGCACTGCCACAGCAGACTGCTCGCTGTAATTGGAGCTGTTTTGGAAGATAACAGCAGAGATATAACTAGATCTATTTGGCAGGCCATTTTCTCACTACACAATGTGTTGCAATAATGCCCGGGTACTTACCTGAACGTATTAAAGAGGCACAGCTGGCCGTTACATTGTAAACTTTTGCTATGGGGGGAAAAAAAAATAATGTTACGTTATACTGCCATGACAATGCCATATGATTCACTTTATGACCACATTCGACTTACTCGACTTACGTAACATGATATGAGTGACTTCAATTATGATACAAAATGTTTGAATTCGGGACAGTTCACTCCGGTTTGATGCCTTTTGACGCCGTATATGAGTCACTTTAATTGCCAGTGGTTAGAATCATCGTTCCGTCATTTAGCTTCTGTCTGAGTCACCGCCGATAGCCAAAACAGTGTGAAGAACAAATGTACCGATACAGGAAAACTAATAAAAAAAATGAAAAAAAAAGTGTTATATGCGAATGGAAATGTAGTTTCAAAAGTGCTTGCTGCCTCTGCAGAGGAAGTTAGAATCATAGCAAATCTAACTTTTTTTCAGACGTAGCTTTCGTAAAACATAATACAAATAATTTTTGCTTAACGAGAGCCTGTGGGAAAAAAAAAAAAAAAAAAAAAAAACTGCCAAAAGAAGTTTGACTGTTGAACCCAGGAATGAAAAGGTGCAGTATTTTGGAACTCAGTAAAATCATTCCTCCGTGAGAACCAACCAAAAAGCTACTAGTAAGGATGAGTTGTAGGCCATTTTTTGTTTTCCATCATTAGGTTATTGCACCTGGACAGCGCTGGGGCGATTGTGCTTTTTTTGCGCCTGCAATGGGCACCATTTTCACAGCCCCGCTTTGTTCAGCGGAAAGGTTGGTGCTATTGGAATTGTGGAATTGTCGCAGCTTGAAATTGAAGCGTATTTAGGTGGGCAGGAGGTATAAGACAGTCGCTTTTCGTCAATGGATGCTACAGCTTCGTGTTTGCTTTCAACATTTAGCTTGTAGCAGACTGCACATTTCACCACAACATGCCTGATCCACTGGTGAAAAGGATGCTTCGATCCTCTCCTGTTTAATCTAGAACTGCTTGATACAACCAGGGTGCAACCAAGTGCTTAAGAATGAATGAATGTCTGTGTGTTTTGTGTTATGTCACACTTTTTTTTTACTTCAAGAGGCTGCCTTGACAGCAGCTCCTGTATTTTGTTTTTCTACATCCTTTCCTCTTACTTGCATCACTTTTCTGCTGTGAAATGTAATTTTCTCCATTGCAAGACTTACAAAGTATAATCCAAACAAATATAATGTGACATTTCATTTAATTTTGAATATGAAATAATGAAGTTCAGTACAAACAATAAAATGACAGATCAAATCATATCTATTCATTTTATTTGCATCCCTCGTGAGGAATAAATAGCTTTTGCATGCTGGGTTGTGACATGATTTCCGACCTTTGGCCTGATATAATCTTTTTGACTCCAAAGGGATGCTTGTATATTTGCGCCAAAATGCAATGTTGATGCTGATGTGAATGAAAGCCCCGAGGCGGTGCTGGTGAGGTCTCGGAGGACAATCCTTTTATCCTGCTCACCCTGATAATTATTTGGCATCAGGGCGGGTGCGTACATCCAAAGTGCAAAAGCAGCTAATGCACATTTATTTGGAGGTGGATATCGAGCGCAGAGAGGGCGGCAAGTGCTAAGTGAGAGAAACGACTTGCGATTGACCAGCTAATGGGAAGGCGTGTTCACATGCATTCACAAGTGTCTGTCATAATCTACTTTTCTTAAAAACAAATTCATCTTGTTCCATTCCGTCGGCACCAAATGTATTCGAACGGCAAGGTCAATTGCAGCAGTCAAGTAGCAGCAGGTTGAATTGTCAAGTCACCAGCCAATTGCTTCCAAAATAACCGGGAGGGGCTTCCACATTGCAAGTATACAATGACGCAAAGCACACGAGCCGCACAACAAAGTACTGCTTCAGGGAGGAAAATGTAGAAGGCCTTCGAATGGCTCCGCCAATTACCCGACCTTAGATGAATCCAGCATGCAGTTTACCTCCTGAAGAGTTTGTAAAATGTAAAAAAAAAAACGAGAACTGAAACAGAAGTTTCTTGTCTACTGTTTAGAAACTTAAGCCTTCTGCATCTTGGGTTTTCTGTCAGCTTAAGGTCTGGAGACTGACGAGATCACGCTGCAACTTCACTGTGCATCTTCCAGAGCTAACTCATCTGCCCCGGCGGCTTGTTTCTGGTCGTTGTCATGCTTGGAGACCCAGCATTTTTGGAATAGGCATTATTTTGATCCAACATTTTAGTGACCCCTCAATTTCCCTCACTGTATTTAATATAGTGTATTATCATCTCCGAGTTGAAGTCCTGCGTGTTAAAAACGGCCATGGGACTTGGAAATTTTAATGTGAGGCGGTTGGCAACTATTTCACTCACATTGTCGGCTTTTATCTTTGCTCACAGAGGCAATGGAGTGAGATACGAGGAGAGCGTTTGCTTCTGTATACTCAGAATAAAATGTCCCACGTCCATGCGCCCATATCGTGACCTTGTGAAAATAGCACCACTCCATTGCGTCCTAATTGGAATGTGCGGACACATGTTTTATAGAAGCTGGCAGCAGCTATATTGCTCATATTTGTTTGACCAGTGGCCCCTACACCTTGTCTTTTACTGTTTGTCAGGCTGGATTAAACGCTTTGGGCTCAAGTCCGAGGGCAAGACTGCATCATTCTGGACATGGGACACAATAAGAGACTGGGGCAGACGTTTGACAACAACAAAAATAAATAAAATAGGACACAGAATCAGGCATCATGGCTGCCCAATTGCCCTTTCTATCAGTGCAATAACAGACTGAAAAAAAGCTGTGCGATTTGGATGCAGCGCAAGCTTATACAATATGGAAGTCAGTTTGCTTGTGTTTTTCGTCTCAGATCTAAGTTCTGAGCAGCATTTTGAGTTCCAGTTTATTTTAGCAGTTGAACTCAGAGTGAAGCCGCCACCAAGCGTGCCCCGACAATGAACCCGCTCCCAAAGTCTCTTCTATCTCTTCATGAACTGATACCAAGTTGAAATTCAATTGCTGCAGCCTTACATTTTCATTTTTCATTTATTCTTTTTTTCTGCCCGACTCACATGGAAACGACCCTTCACACGTTTGTAGTCTCAATTCTCATTCTGTGACAAATTATTCACTTTCCATCACCACTGTTGTATCTTAACTTCAAAAAGGGATGCATGCTACACTAAGTCCATTTTAAATACAAACTTAACTCATTCACTGCCATTCCCAAATTTATTCGGGAATTGAAAATATGACGTGGAGTGCCATTCCCGAATTTGTTCGGGATTTGTTTTCTTGGATGGGGGTACAGATAAAGAGCTGCTCAGACTTCTGGCAATGTTTTCCCTCCAATGAGGGGGCAGCATTTGCCATTTGGAAAACCACCTCCACTTGCACCTCATACTTTTTTACCTTCACAAGAGTCGCGAAGGGTGCTAGAGTCATCAACCCACACGAATTTCGGGTTACGACCCACCAGTTGAGCAGGCTTGGTGTTTATTAAATTTAGATGCACTCCGAAGATCTGGATTAGTGGCAAGAATGGATCTTTTAAATCTCAATATTCTGGAGGGATATGATTACAAATGCGTAATTAAGTAGCTTTTCTCCGGCATAATTCATTTTAATTGTTTTGCATTAAGTGTGAGGGGTTTTATTTCATGGCGACTTCCGTTATGACAAACACTCAGCAGCAGCTTGAGATAATGGCCGCCTTTATGGTAATCGCGAGACCTCCGATGCAAATAAAACATGAGGATGTCCGCATTGCATCTGTGCTCTTTGTTTAAAATTTCAAGTCTAGTCAGGTGAAATAATTTGAAAAGCGACTGCTGCTTCAATAGCTCACCTAGAGTATTGAAAGACATTTGATTTCTTGCTATTAGTTTCTCCACTTTCCCTTTCAGGCCTTTGTTTTCTTTTGTACTCATGAATTAGATTAAGAATGTCAGGTGACACAGATTGAAAGGTAAATGTGATTACTTTGACATGGTCCTCAGTGTATGACAAACACAATTGTTTCTCCCTTGTGGACTTCATCCGTGTTGCTCCCACTCCCGCCTGGCGAAAACAGACAATTCTTGCCACGCAAGCACCACTTCTGACACCAAACAAGACGAATAAATTATTTTCTGTGTTTCGTTTGTTCGCAGCCTGAAGCAGCAACAGCAGTGAGCCACTCAAGAAAGACGTGGAGTTAAAGGACTTCAGAAATCCTACCATATGTCACAAACCGAACAGCGTGTTAAGCGTGTGTGGTCATGTATGTCTGAGATGTGCGTCCCCACATTGGCAACATGCACACATTTTTATTTATTTTTATTTTTATGTCCGTGACCTTACATGATATCTCTTAAGATTTATTCTGCACCCAAGTGTTTGACATGAGTTGTTCGCCAATGGCCACCGGAGGCTATGTGGCTGTGGACTGCCATATACAATAAATAGTAGGAATAATACGAATGATGATAATAAAACAAATACAATTAAATAAAAAAAATGTGTTATACCGTCCTGGATTTTAACGATGTCAATGCCCAGAATGTTACTTACAGTAAAGCATAAAATATTTATATGCTGGCCAAATGTTCAGTGAAAGTGATAAACTGTCTTTTTGCTCAATTTTTTTTGAGATACTATATTAAATATTGTGTTTTTTTTATCTCGACTTGGTTAGCATTTTATTCACATTTGTTATCAAGCTCCTTGTCGAGAAACGATTCATCCACTTTCTACTAGCAAGTGACCAAAATGCATGAATAATTTGAATGCTTTGACAATTTCCCAAATCGTGGCCATAGAAATTTATTTACAAAACTGCAGATGTGTAGAGACATTCATTTAACGGTGTCTCATTCGGAGGAAGCATTTTTTTGAAAATATAAAATAATATTTATCAATATATTAAAATTTCAACCATGTTTTTTTTTTCTTTTTACGTGTCGTAAAAAGCACTGTTAAAGTGACATTTAATAAAAAGAGCTGCTCATGTGTTGAGACATGGTGAAGCAGCATTTGGCTTTTTAATCAAGACAACATTGGTTGCTTGGTTTGAAAAAACTAAACTGCAGTTGTACTCATCACATTTTGAGACTTGAGTCAAAGTCCTGATGCTATACAGGCACGGTATAAAAAGTTGCAAATTAAATAAATTACATTTCTGTGCAATCCCAGCACATTCTCCACGACACAAACACAAAATGTTTCATTGTGCCATGTAAAATGAAGATATTGCTTTTCCATTTTGGTCAGGTCTTGGTACCTGATGTACCTACATGATTATTTTGTTTTTCTTTGTGACCTTGAAATATTTCAAAGAATGTGATTATCTTTTTCACCCGCTAGCAATAACTTCATGTTGTTACATGAAGATACGCGGAACCCCAATTTTTTTTTATGGCGCAAATAGCAGGACCTTGAAAAAATACACGTCACACTTTTTGCCACTTTCCAACCAACTAAAACCCAATCAAGAGGATAATCTGTGCTTTTCATTTGGCCAGTGTATGAATATTTTTAATCACATTTGAAAACGAACAGCATTCACTATGTGGATGCCAATGCAATTCTCACTTTCAGACTCCTTTTTCACATCACATGACAACCACTCATTCCCACACAATAAACAAAAATCCTGGGTAAGAAAAGCCCAAATGACCTCAACTTCCATGATGACATGGCATTGTGTGACAACTGTATGGCGGATGGAAGGGATGCCAACCAAATGGTTGATCAAACGCCCCAGCCCATTCTTGAGGTGATTCTGCCTTGGATCGATGGCGGCAGATCGACAAAAAGCAGCACAAAATGACTTTTCAACTGGAAACTCGTGTTGAAGTGAGTGAAAACATTCCTACAGAGCTGAATATTGATGTCAGAAAGCAGTCCAAAGGCAACCAAAAACAAACTAAAAATAAAAAAAAACCTGCCATGGTCTGCCGAAAAGGGCAATGTGTATACTAACTTCTTTTTCTTGCAAGAGCCAGAGGAAAAACATCACTTGCAAACTATGTAGCAAACAATGTGTAATGATACTGTATCGCGATGCATGGAAAAGGTTGCATTCACATGTTTTTTTTTCTTGTTTTATGTAGATTGCTTGCACATTTTGGCAATAGTGCTGCTCTCTTGTGTTAGCTTAAGAATGCATTGTGGCTCACACATCAGTGGCAAAAATGGAAAATTTTAGTACTGTTTAACCTCTGTTTCTTTAATAGAGGCACCTTTTGATACCTGAACTGTTGACATTGTGTATAAGTCATCTTAGCAGTGTGTACGTCAAGTGAAATTTGAATTGTTTGTAGCACTTTAAAAAGTGGGGGGACGAGAAGCTCTGCTTTTCCTGTGCTGTTGCTAGACGGCATGAGATTCGCCAAGAGTTCGAGTGGAAGACCGAAATGGCGACAAGACACTAAGCTACTATTCTTTTCTTTACGGATGAGGTATGTTTTACTCATTTGAAAAAATGAATACATGTTTTCCTTTGTGCATTGTGTGAGAGAAGCATGAACTACAAATGACCTTCTGTAAATTAGACTGTGCTGAAGCAACAAAAAAAGGATGTAAATAAGCAGAATAGCTTCAAGTCTGTGGATTTACAAGGATTTTTGTATTCATATTGTTTATCTGCACTAAGCCACTGGGTGATGAGGGGAAAATGTGTTCTTATCGACAAATAAATAAATACATAAATATGCTGACATGGATCTGGAGAAGAAATATGATTTTTGAGTGTATGATGGAGAAGTGACGCGCTACACAGGGGCTTTATAGTGCCAGAGCTAAAGGGATGGATTAAAAGACAACAACTAAATGGACATACAGTCAAATTCAAGTTTATACACATGCTGGAAGATGTTAGCTGAACCAGGCATCATGACGATATTGTATCTATTGTTTCCATTTCACAGTTCAGACACTTTTCCCATCATAATAAATAGGATAAACTTTCAAAACTAAAAAACTACATATTTGACAAGTTGTGGCCCGCAGGTCATACTTTGGCCTGGAGGTCCGGTATAATCCATAATGGCGACTGTGGAGAAAATGTGGTGCCGCATGCAAATAGAGCATAAAGCTCAGCTGTGATATGTTTTGAAAAGGTGCTAAGGGCACTGGAAGATGAGAAAAAGTACATTCCGCTTGTGTCCAAATGAGGGAACCGCTTCAAAGCTTGGTGCTTGCAGCAACGTTTCCATGGTAACACCTCTGATGAAAAGACCGTGAAAGAATAGCCACGGTGTTTCGGAGACACTTTCGATAAATATTGACTCCAAGAACACAGCCTGCTAGTTGGATTGAGCGACGCGGTCAGTGAATGACGCGGATGCCAGTGGTCTCATATTTCGGATTGAGTAAATTCAGAGAGATGAAAGGAGCGGGCGGGGAAGTCAAGCAACATGGCACATTCTTAATGGCCAACATTCAAAGCGGTATTGTGTGTTAAAGTAAGAAGAATACAATGTCAGCCATCCAGTAAGTCCGACGTGGTGCATGGTGTCGGATTGATGAATATTGATGACCTTGCCTGTATCCAGTTCGACTCGGTGGTGAGTTTTTGTTTACACTCAATTACCATTGGTAAGTGTTGGAAACTTTCACACATTAGTATTGAAGAGTTTGCAATAAATATATTATCACATATTTTGTGAAACTGTGGACTAAGGCTGTTATTTACTCAGCTGAGGGTGGAGCGCTGGAGGGTGTTTTTTTTCTTTTTATAGAGGTGTATGTAGTGGGCTTTCAATTTATTAAAAAAAAATCTTTTTTTCTTCCTTTTATTTCATTTATTGGAGATATAAAGCCAAATTTAAAATGACTTAGTCACCAAATCACTCTTTAAAAATATTGTTTATTTCCCCCCAAAAATACTTGTGGCAGAGTATGTAATTCCATTTTCTTTTCCAAAAAAACGAATGTTTTCATTGTGCCTGTGGAGTTTTTCAGATTGGTTAATTCACTGATGAGCAAATGTCATTTGTAAGGTTAATTAAAGCTTTCACTTGGGGAAATCATGCGTACCAGTTTTGGAGGATCAGCAAACACCAACATTTAAGGGCACAGTACGAAAAATTATTTTTTTTAAATGGATTGTTCATTTACTTGAAGTGGATGGCACACCTCATCAAGAGACTATGTTCATTTGACCTCAGGGCCACCTGTTGAGAAACTCCTCTTGGTGGATTTGTTCAATGTTGTTTGAATTAAAAGAATATGTTGGCTACTGAATGTCAGTGGATTTTCACTTAACATTTCCAAGGAATGAAGTGGCTCGGGGGCAACGCAGAAAATTATAGTTGTTTTCTCTTGAACGGCAAATATCCCATGCTGGTATTTCAGAGATGAAATAAATAAATACAAGTACTACTGTATTGAAAGTGATGACTGATTCCAAAAAACAATTGGAACCCAACCCAAGATACAGCTATTATCGGTCTCTTTTGAGTGTTCATCCTGTCAAAGGACCACAAATGGCAAATACAAAAGAGCTTTTTGACAGTGGGGCAAAAATTTGGCTCAAGATGATCTTTCATCTTGTAAAATTGGCACAAATTTAACCCTCTCTGCCGGTTGCACCGCAGCAGCACAAAACATAACATAAAGCTTTCTAAAATGGCAGAAACAAATTGCAATCTCAACAGGCTGGCACTGTTGACAATGATGACGCGAGCCAGCGCTCAGCAGGTTTCCACTATACTAGTCCTCTCCACACAACAGGCTCAAAAAGCATTGTCCGCATACTCCAACCCTGCTCGGTTCAAACTTGCAGCCCGGCCGACATTTGAAACGAGGGATGGTGGTTGGCGGCCTGAAACTGCCAAAACAAAATAAAAGAAAAATAAAAAAGAAAAACAGACTTCTCATGCAAATATTCACAGACAGAGAAAAGATGTCAGATGGCAGCAATTGTGATGATGCTGTTGGTGGAAGTTTATTCTGACCAAGCACAATACGACTTTTGGATATCATTATTGTTTAGCATTGCTATTGTAACCAATGTGGTTTTTGTTAATTTATTTATTTTCTTAAACGGAGGATTGTAAACGCTCAAGATGGCATTACTGTACCTCAGATGCAAAACTATTAACCAGAAAGAACACGAAAAATTGGAGAACTTGGAGAACTGCAATTACAAGATGAGGTGAGATTACCTTTATTTGTCTCACATTGGAAAAAAATCCCATTTCACAGCAGTTATGTTATGAAAGACTATGGAAAGGAAAACGAAGTAGAAAAAATGAAGTAGAAAAACTAAATATAGGAGCTGCTGTAAAGGCAGCCACTTTCACTGTGCCATCTCCTCAAAGAAAAAAAATGCAGTTAATCGTAACACTTGGTTTAAAATCCAAATCACATTGTTTACAGGTTTGATTTATGAGCGTAAAGATCCACGAAGTAAAACATCTATGCTCGAGGTCAACGACTGTGCTTAAGTAGAAGCCACTATCGGCTTCTGTGACTAAGATAGGAGTCATGATGTAACCGCATGATGATGAAATGAAATCATGAATAAATAACTAACAGAAAATCCACCGTTTTTAACCTTAATTTTGGATAATGCCAACAAGCTGTCTCACACGCTGTTTTGCTTCTGCAATAATCCAAATGTGTCCCGTGCTGTTTTTCAAATGAGGACGCGTTGCCAAGTGCAAACATTTTCCTCGGGTAAAAAGCTTTTTGCTGTTGCTGCTGCACCGCTCGGGATAGGAGCTCTAATTAAAACACTCAAGTGACACCTTTACTGAGGTAAGCAGTGTGTGTGTGTGTGTGTGTGTGTGTGTGTGTGTGTGTGTGTGTGTGTGTGTGTGTGTGTGTGTGTGTGTGTGTGTGTGTGTGCGTGCGCGTGTGTTGAAGGCACAGGTGCATTATTTCAAATATTGATGTCTCTAAATGTATGCCTGAGTTGTGTTATGCTGCAAATTTTGAGTGTGTGTGTGTGTGTGTGTGTGTGTGTGTGTGTGTGTGTGTGTGTGTGTGTGTGTGTGTGTTCAACCATCAAATAAAAACTACCAAGAAGAGTCACTACCAAAAATATCAACATTGGATTGGATTGGATTTGCCTTTATTAGTCTCATAGTGGAGGAATTTACATTTCACAGCAGCAAAGTGATGAAAGGAATGAAAGTAGAAAAACACACTTTCTCATGAGCTGCTGGAAAGGCAGCCACTCTCGCGGCGCCGTCTTGAAGTCAAAAGAACACACAAATCATCTGCACACAAATCAGCCTTTGCACTTTGCACTGGAATTGACTAAAAAATTGCACATTACATTTTATGACAGAAATAATTACTGAAGTGCGGTACGTTTGACTTCTGAGTGTCATAGCAGTCGGCTGGACCTACTGTCATAAACACATTGAAAGCCCAAGAATTGTCTCTTTAGTTCAGGTCTTGCAAAATATAAAAGTGACTGCAAGGAAGTGCCTTTGCACTTGCTAATGGTAACTTGATTTAAAAAAAATCAAAAATAACCTTGAAGGGTGTGCCGCATGTTGCTTCATCACTACTGTAAATTGTATTATATGTCCATTCCAAATCAAAATTGCATTACTGTACATTATAAGGTCATGCCGGGGGAACAGCCTAGAAAATAAATATTGTGAGTTAATTGCAGTCCGTTTTTTTTCAAACACACAAGTGTCAAACCTAAAAAAAAAATCCCAAACAGGACACCACACCATTCCCACTTTCCTTTCAGTTTGTGTCGTGCCAAAGAAGAACCACCTTATTACTGACGATGATGAAGCTGCAGTTGACACATACCATTCAAGAAATCCAAACATCGGCTAAACACCCTTCAAAATGTCATACAAGTCAGAAGGTATGCGAATGAATTTTAGTATTTTTTTCTAAGACATTTTCTATTATTTACAAGTGGACAGTGTGGGACCATGTTTTTTCACAGAATATATTGAAATACACTGAATGATGCTTCAAATGCGCGGTGTGCTAAAATAAAAGTAGCAAATGAGAACTACTGGTATTTTTAAATCTAGGTTCAACTTTTTGTTCCACATTTTTTAGGTACCCACATTATATACAGTAAAGTCTCGTTATATCGATATTCAAGGGAGTCCGAAAAAATATCGATATAACCGGGACTATCGATATATCCGACCCTGTTTGCATGTAATTTTCTCAGTGCGTGCATAGAAATAGTATCGATATAACCGGGACTATCGATATATCCGATATCGATATAACGAGACTTTACTGTAATTTCTTATGATTGTGAGTTTTGGGCAGGAAATACTTCTTTGGCTGCCATGAGTTTGGCTGATGATGCTAAGGGAGTTTTTGTAAATGTTGAGCCAATGCTGAGAACGTTTTACAATTGGGCATTCTGTGCTGTCTTTTGATTTCCTTTTTCAATAACTTTTTGAAGGACAGGATCCGGTCAGGATCTTCAAGTGCATTGATGATTTTGAACAATAGAACCACTGATTGTGTGTCATTGAGATAAACACAAAAGTGACTGCATCTGAGCACATCTCACAATTCTGACGTCGACTGTGAAAAAAGTGAGTGTGGCAAGTGAACTAGCATTTGGCCTGATCCTGTATGTATCTGGGGCTCTACTCAGGAGGGGGACAGCCAGTGTAATAAGTGTGTCTGCCAGTTGACGACTACATCTGATGTACGCCCAACCCCCACCACCCAAGTGACTGCTGTCATTTCAAAGACCACAGCCGGCGAATAAAATCTCAAACAAACACACAGACACGCGCGCGCGCACACACACGCACACACACGCGCACACACGCACACACACGGAATGTCCGTCTACATCTTAAATTAGATTGTTAAACCCAACATGCATAGAATCAGGTGTCTCTCCTTCACCACCCTACAGTTTATCTGTGTTAAAGTTCCCCTCACCGTTGTCAAATTGATGCTCATGCAATTACAGGAAACTGGAATGGAAATTTGATGATGTGTGAAAAATGTGTAAAGGCATATCAAGTGAGATGACTGCATGATTCATAGAAAGTTTTTGTTTATTAACTCTAAAATACCCATTCATTCACTAGCCTTAGCGTTTCTCCTCATTATGGTCATGGATGAGCTGAACTCTATCCCAGCTGCCTTTGACTGATGGGCACCGTTCACCCCTGGTCAAACCCTGACATGCTCACATTCACAAAATGGTTTCAACAAATGTCAGATGCCTCATCCACTACCAGCATCGACAAATAGGTCTTACCTTATTTCCTTAACTATAGAGCTTAAACGCCCAACCGCCCGCCCCCTCACCAAAACCCAAAAACATTAAAATATGAATCCCTGCATATTTGCTGCCACCTGCACCCCTCCTACCATAGTTCCCATATTCCAGGGCCTCGTTTTGGTCCCAGTATGTTGCTGACACTGAATATGCCTGACTCTGAGTTACGTAATACTCTTCTCCAAAACTCATGGTCTTCTTCTTTTGACCACCCCCACTAAGGTTTCTCTTGGAATCCATTTTCTATACAAGTTACCCTCAGCTGAGTTACATGTGTCTTGGAGGCTTTCACAGCTGAATTTGGTTGCACTCACTGGCACCTGAGACTGGTCACCAGCAATTCAAATAAGCATTGAGCCAGATCCCACCCCCCAAAAAATATAATCATAATGTTACACACACAGACTGACTGTGCCTTTGCATTAAATCGCGACAATACTTTAAAGTAAAAGTAAAGGCATGGGCGTGTTGAATTGGATGATTGCGGAAAACATTTCATCAAAAAAGTAATTCCTCACGCTCTTTTTTGGAAAGTCCCCAAATAAAAGCGCTTTAAAAGATTAATTCGGTTTGTTGACAAGAAAACTGTCTCAAACCTTTCACAGTAAAAACCATTGGACAAAGTCTTACAATGATCGCAACAACAATAAAAACAGCTCACTGAGGTCCTGGCATATTCCAGGATTTAAATATTTCTAGTGTTGCTCAGGTCACCGTTTTAAAGGGCAAAATGTTGCATGAAATGAATCATTAAATAATAAAAGTAAATTAACCATCCTTGTTCCCTAATGATACGTGTCCTCTCTTCATTCGGCAATGGAGCAGGCCATTAAGCAGACACTGTTGTAGACCAGATGAGATGGACGACTTTGCACGCATAAGAACCCTGAAAGTCATTTTATTTGAGGGTGAATGTTGTCGTAGCCTACACGTTTGAGAAATGTAGGCTACTACGACTGCTTGATAAATTGGTGCAGTGGGTATTTGGTTTGCCCGTGTGTCAATGTGGTACATGCACACAGTGTAATGTATGAATTTGTACCTTAAACGTCAAACTGATTGTTTGGGTTAGAAAATTCCCAGGACCCGTCCGTGTATATCAGAACCAAACTACAGTAATGTCTCGTTATATCGATATTCCCGGGAGTCGGAAAAATATTGATATAACCGGAATATCAATATATCCGATCCTGCGGTATGTAAATTTTCTCAGTGCGTTCATAGAAATAGTATCGTAATAAGCAGTACTATTGATATAACCGATATCGATATAACGGGACTTTACTGTAGTTTTACCCTTCAAAGTAATTCTGCTGGATTCAAATTTACTTTTGTTGAGCAATAAACACTCATTAAATGATTCGTCTCAGATCCGCTGAGGCTTGATCTTGTTCCACATTTTTAAAACATATCTCCTCAATCTGAAGTCCCCAAAACCCGGGTCCCAGACTGTTATCGGTCCGTGGGTCATTTGGTACCAAGTCGCACAGAAAGAATAAATAACTTGCATTAATCTAGTATTTTTATTTTGGAATCTGAACTATACTGTATTTTATTTGGAAAATTGTGCAGATTCTTTTACATCTGTCGACAGAGGCACTTTTCGGTCACGTGATATGTTACTACTGAGATGAAATCCTGATAAAACAAAATCCTTTGGAAAGTTTCCTTGATAAGGAGAATAGAACCACCAGGAGACAGAAGATGAGCCAAAGAGAAGGCTACATTTGATGGGCAGTATCCAAGTTCCTACTTAAAATATGAGATTCCCATGTACTAACCCCACTCGGCACAGTATGCGTTGATGGTGAGTCGTGTATTTCATGCACGGAGTATCTTATTTTGGAGGCATGTTTTAAACATCAGGTCAGCAGGGAGGTTGCGGTAGAATGCCGGAGTTCGCGGCCAGGAACTGTCAGATGCTCAGGGTGTTGAGAAGCAGCCATTAAAAAATAAAACGTCAGAGCAATTAATAAGGTTTTAAATTCAAGTAGATTATTTCCGTCTTCATTATCTTGACCAGTGTCTTGGAACAGATTGTGTTCAACCTCAGAGATTCCGATGACATTATTTTGGGCCACAGAGCTGGGTGTCAATTAATGAAGGATGAAGGACACCAGATGGCTCAAGTTCCTAAAAACCTGCGGGCGATTCGACGTCTGTGCAGTTGACAGTTTTCGCATGAGCGTCACTCAGAGTGTATCAACACAGCCAAGCAAAGCCAGAAGAACGGTAAACAAAATCGCACGCGTGCATTAGTCACCCTCACACAACCCATGACAGGTGGCATGCGTATGCATCAGTTTTCAGCCAACATCGCTGCCGTCTCAGGAAGCTCACACGGTAAGATGAACTCAATAAAGCCTGTTTTTTTAATGATGGTTTGATTATTTATTTACACCCATTTCAAACACATCCGTCATTACAGCCAAGTTGCTGCAATTACTTTCAGTTTGCGGAACACTGGTGGCTATTTGCCAGCATCTTTTGCCAATCAGGGTCTTTCATTTCATAAACACTGTTTGCCAACAAGGTGTAGACAGACACATTAATCTGAAAAGAGGGGCTCATTACTTTTGAGTATGCAGACGCCACTCTGTGTGGCAATATGTGTTAAACATTTGTCGCAATCCGCTTCTTTCCATACCCTCAGTTGACCTCACTTATTAAATTGTGCAAGATGCAACCTTGCACACAAGTGACAGGTGATTTTCCCATTGGCAACTTCCATTTTGTTTTAAAGCTCAATTTCTCTGATGTCAAACGCGGGTCTTTAACGCAACGCCCAGGTCTGCTCCCCAGTATCATTTTATTGGATTGGATTGGATTGGATATGCCTTTATTAGTCTCACAGTGGCCTTATGTCTTATGTGGCCCATTATATACAGTATATCACTGTAATGCTACTTGCTAAAATACTGACATTGCAAATTATCTTCAATGTTTAAAAAGTTGCATTTTTTTTTGTGACCAACTCTCACGTACAAATGAATTTAATATTCCCGCAACAACATCTTCTGATTTCAAAATTAGTTATTCATAAATTTGTTGCATTTGTCGAATTAGGCGATATTTTATTTATTTGGCAGTCATAACGGCCCTCTCAAGGAAACAATAATGATGGTATTTCCTGTGACAAAAACAATTTTACACCCTGGCACTTGACATATTGAAATAAACAAACCATTTAGTTGAGTAAATAGATGCTTGAGGTCCCAATTATGAGGCTTGTCGTTCTCAACGGGTTGTCTTTCTAGATGCTGAAGTACGACAACAAAATTAAAGCGGATTTTTGCTGAGAGGCAGCATCACTTTTGAAAGTTAATTTTATCTTAATTCAATCAGGCTTTGTTCTGGATTTTCACACAGATGTAGGATGTGCCTGTTTGCGCTTGGAAGTGTTTCTCTCGCAGAGCCGCATTACCAGCGGTTTGGCAGAAATTAGTCGTAATCATATTAAACGCTCTCCTCCTTGTCTGCCGCTGGGCATATGTGTGCCACTTATCTCGAGCCGGGAACCGTCTGTCAAGGTCGTGCGAGCGTCTACAAAGAAATATGGATGATGGAAGGTTGGAGGGGCAATCCAAGGCTGCAAAACTGGCTCTCCGAGGTATTTTGCTACTCAAATGCGACGACCTCATTTCGGCTTGTCGCCATGGCCGCTCTGTCATGACAGGAAGCAGGTGTCAGAGGTTCGCGGAGAGACAGCGGGATTATATCCATCAGGCTGCTATGCCTCGATAAGACAAGCCTAGCCCGCACTCCCCTGCTGGATCATGTGATCAAGAATAGGTTCTTTCCCATCATGCATTGTGCCATCCCAAGTGTGTGTGTGTGTCTGTGTGTCTGTCGAGTAAGTCCATCCAAATTCAGACTCCCCCGAGAGGGGCCTTGCTGTGTCGCCACCTGTCTCGAAGCCCCACAGACTGAATGCCAGTCCTGTCAGTCAATTTACTATCCCTCTCGCATTGACTCCAGGGACTCTTTCTGCGACAAACAGAATGCATCTGGCGGCTGGTGTCATCTAGATTGATTCTGTCATTGGAGCTGCACTATATATATATATATATATATATATATATATATATATATATACTGTATATATATATATATATATATACTGTATATCTATAGATATAGATATAGATATAGATATAGATATAGATATAGATATAGATATAGCTATAGATGATATGGATTTAGATTTACAAATACAAATAGGCTGTTTGGCAAATGCTGACACACAAATGCAAAACATAATACAGTAAAGTCTCGTTATATCGATATCGGTTATAGCGATAGTACTGCTTATAACGATACTATTTCTATGAACGCAAGGAGAAAATTTACATGCCGCAGGATCGGATATATCGATAGTACGGTTATATCGATATTTTTTCAGACTCCCGAGAATATCGATATAACGAGACTTTACTGTAGATAAATAATAACAGCAGCGAAAAAAAAAAAAAAACTTGTACAAGTTTCCACACAAATGTGTTTATTTACTCAATGGACTAAAAAAGGTGCAAGTCACAGCATTTCACACTCTAGATAAAGTTATGACAAGCGCAGTAAGAGAACACGCGTATGCGCTTTTGAGCGAACACATAGCACAAACTGCATCTTGAAGGTGGTCGAGCAAACATTTAATTTTGCACCAGTTGCTGACAGGGGTCTCTCATGCCGGCCCATAGAGACAATCAGGACTTTATCGACTGATGCCCAGAGTGGCCTAGCAGCTATTACAGCAGCCATGAGTGACTAGCCCAGTCAATAGACTTTCTATTAGCACGCCGCACACTCAGCCCCATGCCAGCAGATACACACACATGCTCACACTCACACTAAAACACACGCATACACGCACACGCACAGTAACTGCCTGAGGCTCCCTTGCTATAGGAAGGTCAGCATATTAGAAGGCCCCTCGGAATTATATGGCATGTTTGTAAAATAGAGAAGTATCTATCTATCCAAAGATCACAAATAGGAACAAATAGGTGATTAACTCAAATAAATATACAAGAAATGATATTGTTAGATATTATTACACCATGACAAAAAAAACGTGATTTTGTGGTCACTTTCCAGAGACATCTTCAGTCTAAACAGGCTGAGCTGCGAGGTTCTCACATTGTTTCCCTCCAATATACCATCGACACAACTATGAAATTAAAGTACACTACTTAAACAGACCAAGATTCATCTGACAGCAAAAGAGTAGAAGAAAGCAGCTCATGGATTAGGTTACGCAATCATAACAGTGGCAACGCCAGTTTAAGATTCAAGATTCAACTAAATAATAACGCACATCGTTGACACTGTAAAAGAGAAATAAATTCAATGATATGTTTATTATTGTGGTTTTAAAATGAGATCTCTGTGAATGTGTGCTTCCAAGTAGAAGCTTAGATGTGCCAGTTACGTCACATGTCCCCAGTTTGCAATACGGGGATCCAATATGTGTTCGTCCCTGTCGATTTAGTCATGAATAATTCTCGTCTGTGGGCTGTGTCATGTTTCTTTTGGTGTGATTTTTTTCAGGTAACGAGTTTTGTTTAAAAACAACATCACAAGTTGAGCTGCCCAGTTGTGGTACTTATTGAATGATCGCAGTCCACAATAATTATTCAATTTTGTAGGTGAGCCTCTGAACAAGCATTTGGTGTAAAATTATACCATCAGGTTTAAAGTGCATATTTAAACTGCTGTCTACTCGAGTGGTGTTGGATTGACGGCTAAGATTTGGGGGTGGGGGGGGGGTGTTGATATCAGCACTTCCCGTACTATAAAGTACAACTCAAAAGAATGAATTTTTTTCAAAAACTGACAGTCCTTATAATCCGATGCGACTAATATATAGGTTAGTATTCTGATTTCTTGGGCGCAGGATTTTGAATGTTCTGTAAAGTGCTTTATTGGAGATGCAGTGATTGAGAAAGGTCGAAATAAATCAAGCGGTATTGTATTGTACTGGATTTTCCTTAGCAAAGTTCCATCTAGTGGATGCATTATGCAACCACAGCCACTATTGTAGTTTCTTCTCAATGCACAGTTCTAAAATAGCACATTCGGTGGATGTGTGTTTTATGCTCTGAAATGCTTTATGCTCTGTAAATATGGTAGTTGGCAATATTTTAATACATTTAAGATCACCCTTTTTTAATGGTTAAGATCACATGAACATTCTTAATGGCTGCAGTACTGGTGAGAATTCGGACTCAGTAGCTACTGGTTAGTCATTAAAATATCTCGAACAAAACCTCAAAATTAAGCACTAGCATGCGGTGTGAAGAGCATTTCAAAACAAGCCAGTAAACAATTCAGCGTTAACATGCTAAATGAAAACAAAAATTAGACAAAGGCACAAATAGGAGCTCACATCAAACTCGCGGCAATGATTTTTTTTTCTCCCTGTACTCAGAAAATATTAAACACACAGCATCCCCTCGCCCCGTCTTGGCATTTCAATGAATATGTATTTACTTTGAAGGGCCTCGCATGTTTCCTGCAAGCATAATGGGATGAGGCAGCAGCGTGGCTGAGTACAAGGACAAAACAAACGGGAGATAAACTGGGAAAGACGGAGCAGAAAAATGATTCTTTGCCACAAAAGCCGCACATGATTCCAAAATCAGTTTGTGTCCAAAATCGACTGTACACTCGAGATTAAAAATGGGCCGTTGCCTTTCTAGATCCCACTCTTACGTGTTTTTTGGACTGGTGCATTTTCTTCTCGAGGTGCCAATTTCCCTTTTTTTTACTGTATTTTTTTAACCGTAATAAAAGATTACCATAATGTCTTTTTAATGTGAAGCTCAGCAGTCAGACTAGGACGTATTGGTTGCTCCCCACTTCTGAGTTTACGTGAATGGGTCATGACATTTTTTATGATCTACTTTTGCTTTTTTTACCGAAATCCTTTTTTTAGGATGCCCATTGAATAAAGTGTGGCCTCGAGTGAATTCAACAGTAATTCAACAGTAAGAAGCTGGGGGGTGGGGGGCGGGTTCCTAATCACTCAAGTGGACGAGGTGGGCATCGACGTACGAGGTGGACTGCAACTGACTGAATTTTCTCCTTAAGGTTGTCTTCATTCACGTCGCATTACACTGACAAGAGTCCACCAAAATGCAGCGCCGCCAGCACACCAAACATGCGAAAGAGCTGGTGGCAGCTGAAATGCGTTATTTGTCGACTATCATTCCCAAGGAATCTGCCTAATTTGAGCAAAAAGCAGAATGTATTTTTTTTATTTATGGGTTCTCTTTATTTCCATTTTCTCACAGTAGGCCGTTTTTACCCCTTCCTGGAGTCAACACACAAAAAAATCAACATCAAGCAACTTTATGACGGCTTAATCGTGGATATGGAAAAATGACGGACTGAAGTGGGAGGGACATGCCAGGAATGTGACAGTGCATCAGCGGCTCACGCACTTGTCTTTTTTAGTTCATCTTACACGGATGCCATCTTTTCATCTCAACAGGGCTGAGATTTGGGTTTTTGGGGAGGGAGGATTGCACTTATTATCCATCGCCTCACAAGTTTTCAGGCGGGGGGGAAATGGGGAGCCAAAACATGAAAAAACATGGAAAAAATATGCTTTTTTTAAGAAGTCCCGTGGAAGGCATGTTTTGAAGGTTCTCTCTGGCGTTTCATTGCATTTTTTTTATTTCTGCTTTTCGACTTTTTCTGGTGCAATTTTTTTATCTGATGGAGTCACAATTTTAAGTGCAACGTCAGCTCAGAGAAATAAAGCAGAGTCAGATCATGAGAAAGTTAATTTATATCCCAACTGCACTATGTAAAGATAAAAGTACAGGGATACCTGACCGTGACAAGAAGTGAAAGTAAAAGAAATAATAATTCCTAGTCACAGTCACATAGAAATGGAAGCATGAAATTGTCCAGAATTGGATACATTCTTTCTGTGTAACCAGAGAGAGATGCTTCTCAGTTTGCAGTCCACAGTTGTACAATACAATACAATACAATACAATACAATACATATCTGTGTAAGCTCTCAGTCATACAAGAGTGGTCCATCGATGAAAAGAATGACAGCTGTCATCTGTCATTCTTTAAAGGTGTCGACACCTTCAAAGAAGTACAGATGACGACTGAAGAAACATTTTCATTGATGAATACAATACATAATTTATATAGCACTTTAACAACAGATAAAGCTGTAACAAAGCGCTTAACATGGTCAACTATCATATACAGCAGGGGTGTCAAAGTCATTTTTTGCCGCGGGCCACATTGTATCGATGAGAAGGTTTCTTCAGCCGTCATCTGTACAAAAGTGAAGGTTTCGGACGTTTCGCCTCCTATCCAAGAGGCTTCGTCAGCGAACTAAAGTCTGACTGGTCGTATCGGCCCCATTTATATATCCCTAATGTCCAGACCTGGTGGCGCCGGACACAGCTATGATAGGTCCCTACTCTCAGGTTGGGGGAGGCGCGGGACCCCCCCCTGTGGCCCCACTGATTGTTCCTACATTCCTGACTAACGATTGGCCTATTACACCCACTCCCCCCGGTATCACCTCATCAGCATAACGACCCTCATCAGCATTGCGAAAGTTGCCTAACCTGTTTTGCCTGAGCAGGCTATTGTATGAACGATCCAAATTGAACCTCACACCACCAGACCGGTTTAATGAAGGATTTTGTTGTTTTATAAGAATCGCCTCTTTTACCCCCCTTTCAAACCATCTATGTTCTTTCGCTAAGATTTTAACCTCATTGTCGTCAAATGAGTGGTTAGTAGCTTTTAGGTGCAAATGTACTGCCGATTGGGGTCCACTAGTATTATCCCTGCGATGTTGATAAAGTCTTTTTTTGAGAATTTGTTGAGTCTCCCCAATGTACTGCTCTTTACAATTTTCATTCTTACAATGTATGGAATAAACTACATTACTTTGTTTTTCATTTGGTAGCCTATCTTTTGGATGCACTAATTTTTGCCTTAACGTGTTTATCGGTTTGAAATAAGTAGGAATTTTATGTTGCCAAAGGACTCTTTGTAATTTTTCAGAAACTCCTGCAATGTACGGTACTGCTACTCCTCTCCTTTTAGAATCTTGAGAATTATTGGTTTCGTTCGCTATTCTTTCTTTCTGACATTTGTTGAATGACCACTGAGGGTACCCACAGTTAGTGAGTGCTCTCCTGATATGTTTTGACTCCTTTTCTCTACCTTCAGTGCTAGTTGGTATTAGTTTAGCCCTATGCTGGAGGGTTCTGATAACTCCTAGTTTATGTTGTAAAGGGTGGTTAGAGTCAAAAAGTAAGTATTGGTCAGTGTGCGTAGCCTTCCTAAAGACTTCTGTTTTTAGCGCTCTGTCCTCTTTTATAATTACTTTACAATCCAAGAAGGCTAGTTGGTTCTCTTGAATGTCCTCACGAGTAAATTTAATGTTGAAGTCTACAGAGTTGAGATGATCTGTGAAGGATTGAATTTCTTGTTTCTTAATTATGACAAAAGTATCGTCCACATATCTAAACCAGTGTCTAGGTTTTGTCCCTGGGAAGGATGTGAGGGCCTGTTTCTCCATCTCTTCCATGTAAAGATTAGCCACTATGGGTGAAACTGGTGAGCCCATAGCACAACCATGGATTTGTTTATAAAATTTTTCCCGAAATTGAAAATACGTAGTATTAAGGCAGATTTCTAATAATTGGCAGATGTGATCCGGTTTCAGTTTGGTTCTTTCATGCAGAGAAACATCCGCCAGCAGCCTCGTCCTCACCACTGAGACTGCTGCTGGGGTTGGGACAGATGTAAAGAGAGAAGTCACATCGTATGATGCCAAAGTTTCCTCAGGTTCCAATATGAGGTCTTTGATCCTCTCTACAAACCCTGTGGTGTTCTCTACGTGGTATTCTGTGTTACCAACCAACGGAGCTAAAATAGTTTTTAAATATTTGGCTACATTGTATGTAGAGGAGTCAATGCTACAAACAATGGGTCGGAGGGGGAACCCTTCTTTATGTATTTTTGGCAGGCCATAGATACATGGCGTGGCCTGTCCCGGGTATAATCTAAAATACATCTGTTTGTCTATATGTTTTCCTTTCTCTAGCTTTTGGAGACAGTCAATCATTTCTTTCTTGTATCTATTGGAAGGGTCCCTTTTTAGTTGCTCATACGTGTTAGAATCACTGATTAACCTATTTATTTTGTCTTCATAATCCAATGTGTTGAGCAGCACTGTGCATCTGCCCTTGTCTGCTGGCAAAATAGTAATATTTTTGTCTTTTTGTAGAGTAGTTAACGCCTTTCTCTCTTCTAATGTTATGTTGGACGGAGGAAGTTTGGCACTACTGAGAAGAGCTGATATTTTAATGCGTAGATCATCTGCCTCTGCATACGAAAGTTTGTTATTTTTAATAGCCGATTCAGTAGCTGTGATATAATCTATTGTAGGTATAGTTTTAGGAGTCACTGAGAAATTTAAACCTTTGGTAAGTACCGCCTTTTCTGTCTCTGAGAGATCTCTGTCTGACAAATTTTTGATCCAATTCTCCCTTGCAAACTGTTCATACCTAATTTTACGCGTGTTTACCAGTAGCTGAGATTGTTTCAGTAAAAGTAATTTTTGAAATTTACCCTTTTGTCTCTCTTTGGTTTTGCTGTGGTGCCTCATATAACCGGATTTAGTAAATTCACACACTTCCTGATAGGTTTTGTGGGTAAGATTAGTTTGTAATCGCTGATAATAAGTTTCTATTTCTGACTGTTTGTTTTTTATCTCTATGTTAAGTCTCCTAATTCGCAAATTTAGAATTTTCCTGGTATAATTTTGTTGCATTTTATCGGCTAAGTATCCGGGTTCCAGGGGTGCTTGCTTCAAGCATTTAGGAATTAACCGGCTCTGTCTACATCTAAGATTGAATCTGAGGTGGTTCTTTAAATCAGCTAATTTAAAGGTGGCCTTTTCTAAGTTACGTACCAGCAGAAGGATGTCTCTCCCAAAGTTGGCAGCAATACGTCTGTGTAAGCTCTCAGTCGTACAGGAGTGGTCCATCGATGAGAAGGTTTCTTCAGCCGTCATCTGTACAAAAGTGAAGGTTTCGGACGTTTCGCCTCCTATCCAAGAGGCTTCGTCAGCGAACTAAAGTCTGACTGATGCTGATGAGGGTCGTTATGCTGATGAGGTGATACCGGGGGGAGTGGGTGTAATAGGCCAATCGTTAGTCAGGAATGTAGGAACAATCAGTGGGGCCACAGGGGGGGGTCCCGCGCCTCCCCCAACCTGAGAGTAGGGACCTATCATAGCTGTGTCCGGCGCCACCAGGTCTGGACATTAGGGATATATAAATGGGGCCGATACGACCAGTCAGACTTTAGTTCGCTGACGAAGCCTCTTGGATAGGAGGCGAAACGTCCGAAACCTTCACTTTTGTACAGATGACGGCTGAAGAAACCTTCTCATCGATGGACCACTCCTGTACGACTGAGAGCTTACACAGACGGGCCACATTGTAGTTATGGTTTCCTCTCGAGGGCCGTTATGAATTTGGGGAACCCATTAGAATGTTTAAATCCCTTCAAATATTACATATAGAGCACACAGCAAATTAATGAATAACTCGTTTTCAAATCTGAAGTCAAGAATAATGACTTTTATTGTGGTTGACATCCAAAAATATGAAATTTTGGCTCAGATTTTAGCAATCATCATGGAATTTAACAAGTTTGATTTGCTTTCGCGGGCTGAAAAAAATGATGTGGCAGGCCGGATTTGGCCCGCGGGCCTTGACTTGTGATATACAGGAAATAAAGCAGTCACAAAGATAGTAGAAACCACCAGGGAGTACAACTAAAATCAAGTATAAATCCTTCTGAGTTGAATGCCAAAGATTACAAGTGAGTTTTGAGACGGGTTTTAAAATGGGCAGCGAGGGGGCTTGCCGAATATTCAGTGGCAGGTCATTCCAGAGAGTGGGACCAGCAACGGAAATGGCTCGGTCGCCTCTGAGCCTCCAATTATTTTTTTTGCACATCTAATAATGTCTGTTTAGCAGATCTGAGGCGCCGGGAAGGTATGTAGGCGTGGATGAGCTTGGAGAGATAAAGAGGGGTGAGGTGATTGAAAGGACAACCAACACCATTTTTTGTTTCCTAACTGACATCAAAAAAACGTTTTATAGCATCTAACATACCCAAAACATGCAGGCTGTTATTTTTAGTCAAATGAAAAACACCAATAAAAATGACTTAAAGTGTCCCAAAAGTACTTCAAAATGATCTCAGAAAGTTTCAGTCTCAGAAGGTCTTGTCCCCTTGTACGTGACGTCACGCCAAGTCGTCTTGCATTGACGTCTCCAGAATCAAAACAATGGCTTCAGATTCGGAGAAGATGCTTTCTTGTTACTCATCCAGTTATGAATATGAATAGTTTTGGAGAGAAAAGCATAAATGTTTGCAATCGATTAAAGAAGTCCTTCCGAGCCATTTTGTGGACTGGACTCCAATGTAGCGTCCCAGAAAATGCACAAGATAGCGCCCAAGCTCCGTAGGAAATGGGCTGATTTGTCTGCTGGGAATTTGTGTCAGCTAGTATCAAATAGTAGTCTTGGTGCAACACACAACAACTGACCATTGCGTTTATGTGTTTTCCTTCTAATTTCACCATCAACACGAAATTTTCAGACCAAACAAAGTACCCAAAATGCATTGTGTGTCGCTTTCTCGGTCAGTGACGATACCTACTGTGACGTCACTGTAGGTATCGTCACCAACTCAAAAACAAGACTTCCTGAATATTCAGGGCGAGTCTTAAAACTTAAAATATAGCTATATGCGGTGGAATCTTTATAAAATATGCTCAGTAGAAGTCATTTGAAGTGATTAAACAAATTATGGACACAACTTGTCCGGAGGCGTCGGTTGACCTTTAAAGATTTGAAGACAACTAATAAGATATTGAAAAGAACTATAAAATGTATTGGGGGTCAGTGAAGGGATGCCAGCGTAGAAGTTATGTGCTCCCTCTTACGAGTACCAGTCAAGAGGCGAGC
This sequence comes from Hippocampus bargibanti, assembly GCF_051943395.1. Lineage (NCBI taxonomy): Eukaryota > Metazoa > Chordata > Actinopteri > Syngnathiformes > Syngnathidae > Hippocampus > Hippocampus bargibanti. The sequence goes on along the minus strand of NC_142746.1, from coordinate 11,615,867 downwards.
ATCAGCATTCCGGACTAATTGTTGACATTTGTCAACAATGTACACTTCTCAAAAGGGGTGCGCGAAAATATATTTTTAAAATGACTCAAGAAGGGAGTGTATAAACCTTTCAGTCTAGTCCTGGTTTCCCTTAAAAGTAAAGACCCCCATCCTACATTCCCGATAATCATCTTCATCTTAACTTGCGAGTCAGCCTACAACATACAGATGAAGACGATGAGTGGTGATAGCAAACATTTTGCAAACATGGGCACTAATGTGCTTTTAATTGGCTCTTTCTTGATTAATTAAAAGAGTCAGCAATCATGATTGGACAGTGGTTTGTTTTGTGATCTCAAAGGGCCGATACTCAACTCATTCAATGGAGATCCAAAACGGGCAGGAAATGCATTGTGCTTGACCAATCTTTATTGAGGTGGAATCAACGAGGACAAACAGTGTCGCGTTGAAACATTAAAATCTAAAATCTGCTCAGGCAACAGCTGCGATCGTGTTGGCTCCGAGCGCCAGAGCATCGTGAAAATCTCTCCACAGCACGTCTTCTCTTATTCAACAGCTCTGGCTGTTGAATAAGAGAAGACGTGAGTTTAATTGTTGTGGGTGTGAGGGTAATCCTATTTTGCTTTTCCAGCCAATTTTCCAAACCCCTGAAATGGCTTGGCAAAAGAAGGGGAGACACTTTCAGCTGCTGGGATTGTGAGGGAGCGCATGAGAGATGTACAGAGAAGGGGGTCATATAGACTTCCAGGAGGCAGCGAAAGTGGGACGACTGCAGGAAGAAGCGTGGAGGTGAGAATAAAGATGGGACGTGCATGGGATATGGGCTTGCCAGCCTGCACGGGTGTTTATGTGCACCAGACTTGGTAAGCCTCCCTTTATTTCCTCTAAGGATTAAGGGGACGGCTCCAACACATGCACATTCTCGGTCTTAACGTGGAGCCGCTCTCCCTCATGACGAGCAATGGTGGGGGGGGGGGGGGGGTAAAGGCGAGGGAAAGAGGGGGGGAAAATGATGAGCACTTGCAACGGCTCATGCTGAAGGCTCCGCGGTGGGATCTGAAGTGGCGACAAAGACCGATTTTAATACAACACGTTGAAGGCCGACACATGCTGATGACTCTTCAAGAAGGCTACCATGCGATTAGCGGCGGCATCGTGCTGAAACGTCATCGCTTTTGACAGGCTACTTTGTTCTTGTTTGACAGTGCTGTTCGTATGAGAGAATATTACCCAATGCTTTCAACTGCATCACACATTTACTGTTTTTCTTAACATTTCTTAACCAATTAAAATGTCGTCTGACCATACACCTCAAGGGGGAGAAAAAAATGGCACGTGAGCTGCTGCTGTTAGAGTTTAGATCAGCGGTCCACAACCTTTTTTGGACTCACTGACCGCTTTCATTTTAAGACTGTTCAGGCTGGATTAATACAAGAAAATAATATGATCTGACTGACGTGAAAATTCTGGTATTTTCCAAACATAATGATGAACACGATGGCCCTCCTGCCCAGCTGCAATACACCTTAGTCGCTATGCTAATGTTTAAACGTGACTTTGAAATAAGATACACAGTACATACAAAGTGCATACAAATCCCTCACTCACGCACTCACTCGCGCACTCACTCGCGCACTCACTCGCTCACCCCCACTCTCAATCAGTCACACTCTCACGCACACTCGCACTTTCACTCACACTCTCACTTTCACTCACACACTCACACGCTCTCTCACAATCATCACTCATCTATCCTCACTCAGTAGGTAAAACAATATTTCTTCAGAATTTGAGGAGGTGAACTGCTATCATGACAATACCTTCATCTGAGTAGATGCTGAATTTATTTGGCACTACGCTGGATTATTTGATGAAAAAAATGCCTCGAATGATTGACTCAACGGCATGCAAAGTATTTTAGCTGAGAGATGCTGCAGCAGATTACAGGACAGCGGGATAGAAGAGGAAGTTGCAAACGCATGCATGTGGTTTTATCCCAAGCATGTTTGGCATTTGCTTCTTCAATGTAATCAGGCCGCATTGTCAGTGGGCAAGCCAGCATAAATAACATAAAAGGGGGAAGTATTACATTAAAGGGGTGACCTAGCACATGAGCTTTTTGTGTCTCATGTATTAAAAATGCATATCTTAAAAAAAAGTCCATCTTGAAAACTTCAATGAACTTTTCCGTTGAACTAAACATCCACTGAATCATCCTCTCTCTCTCTCTCTCTCTCTCTCTCTCTCTACATATATATATATATATATATTGAAGATAGAAACTCCACAAAAATCTGCAGATTGGCAAATTTACAAAGGACAATTTATTGAACGTGAGCGCAATATTCCTGGACCTGTGTATTTATTTTGTATTATGTTGGCCACTATTGCATTGCAATTGTATTTGCATTGCATTGTATTTAAACCCAGCCCAGAAACGTAACAATATTTTGTCTGTTGCTGTTATAAAAAAAAAAGGAAAACAACAAAGCTGTCTTTTTGGGTTGCAAAGAGATTGTACTGAGCAGACACTGCTGCCTTGTGATTTATCACAAACAATTGTTCACTTGTAAAACGGTGTCTAAAATAACTTGGATAAATAAGCACATTCTGCTTGACCCCATCTTAAGAGCAATGTGATTGGTTGCACGTCAGGACCCATTCAAGTGAATATCCATCCAGTGTTACCAGTTATGAAAATACTGTCACTCTTCTCTGATTTTGTTCACACCTATTTTTAGAACACATCTCACAAGACCAATACGAACCCTCCACCCCGCCCGAACCCCCACTGCCTGTAGCGAACATCATTTTTCAAGTCAGTCTTGCAAGGCCACCTCCAAATACAAAATTAGCAAACATAATGAAATTTGTTCATTTAATTCACTGTCCTTTGCCTTGGGACTTCAGAATGTGATCACTGCTGATTCTATTACGAACAGATTAGACTGCGGTGGATCTGTGGATGGAGTTCCGCAACACTTCACTGGCAAGAGGCGAAAAAAACCCACACACGTTTATGAAATCTCCTCTGTAACCAATAAGACTTTTTTAGATCATATCATACTTATATCTCCTGCACTGATTGACCAGCTAACAACCAACCAACCAGCAATGGTAGACCATCAAGGCCTGCAAAATCTTCTCTGCTGGCCTAAAAGTATCTGTTAAGTAAGTAAGTTAAGTATCACAGTTAATTATGTTATCGATGAATTATGATAAAATAATTCCAAATTGCCTTTTATCTTCCTCTCATTACTTTTTCCCTGTTATGCTGTTTCCAGATGTGTGTTTTCGTATTTAAGCATTTCAGCCATCATTTGTAACCATGGTCAGAAATCTACCTGGATGCCTTCGCAATCAGTTCTGCGGGTCCTGTTGATCAAACTGTTGCTCTAACCAATCAGATTGAGTTGGCAACCCAAAAGGAGTGCCAGCACCTTCTTGCAGGCAATGGTAAACGTCAGAGTTTTCACAAACTATGATGTTAGTCACTAGCCAATCATAGTTTGCGAAAACTGCTCTTATCACTCCCCACAAGTGACGAGAGCATACTGGCCAGAGCTAGCACACTATCAGTTGTGAGCAAAAGAAAATACATTGTGCTGATTTAATACTGGCTTTGTCAACCCACAATGGCTGAAGGAGAAAAAATGAATTTGGTTGCAGATATACTGTCAAAGCCTTTTTCAAGAAAAGTTGAACATCATCAAAAAAGGTCGGACTAGCAAATATAGCAAATAATATAGAAATTTCATGAGGTTATCATTGATGCTTTTCCACCCTTCGCCAATCATCTTCTCTGTGGTGTGAAAGAGCGACCTCTGATCAGGCGTGAAAGAGCGACTTTTGACCTCATATTATGAATCCACACGTAGATGGTAAAAATTCAACAGTTTAATGACAGTATTTTTTTCTTCACAACTTATTTCCTGGCGAACTGTACCCTCTCGTACAGTACAGAACCTGTCGTAAATCACACTACACCTTTTTAGAGCGGCAGCCGTGGATTGATTCAGATGTAGCACTATTAAAGGCCTAGGAGTGACATGCATACCCACCACTGCCAACCAGAGTGGTCTTTTTTTCATGAATTTGAGACTACGAAGAGTATGATCAACAATTACTTCTCCGCCATGTTGTCACACGCCATAGTGTGAAGATAATGTTTTTGGGACGACTGCAGGAAGAAGCGTGGAGGTGAGAATAAAGATGGGACGTGCATGGGATATGGGCTTGCCAGCCTGCACGGGTGTTTATGTGCACCAGACTTGGTAAGCCTCCCTTTATTTCCTCTAAGGATTAAGGGGACGGCTCCAACACATGCACATTCTCGGTCTTAACGTGGAGCCGCTCTCCCTCATGACGAGCAATGGTGGGGGGGGGGGGTAAAGGCGAGGGAAAGAGGGGGGGAAAATGATGAGCACTTGCAACGGCTCATGCTGAAGGCTCCGCGGTGGGATCTGAAGTGGCGACAAAGACCGATTTTAATACAACACGTTGAAGGCCGACACATGCTGATGACTCTTCAAGAAGGCTACCATGCGATTAGCGGCGGCATCGTGCTGAAACGTCATCGCTTTTGACAGGCTACTTTGTTCTTGTTTGACAGTGCTGTTCGTATGAGAGAATATTACCCAATGCTTTCAACTGCATCACACATTTACTGTTTTTCTTAACATTTCTTAACCAATTAAAATGTCGTCTGACCATACACCTCAAGGGGGAGAAAAAAATGGCACGTGAGCTGCTGCTGTTAGAGTTTAGATCAGCGGTCCACAACCTTTTTTGGACTCACTGACCGCTTTCATTTTAAGACTGTTCAGGCTGGATTAATACAAGAAAATAATATGATCTGACTGACGTGAAAATTCTGGTATTTTCCAAACATAATGATGAACACGATGGCCCTCCTACCCAGCTGCAATACACCTTAGTCGCTATGCTAATGTTTAAACGTGACTTTGAAATAAGATACACAGTACATACAAAGTGCATACAAATCCCTCACTCACGCACTCACTCGCGCACTCACTCGCGCACTCACTCGCTCACCCCCACTCTCAATCAGCCACACTCTCACGCACACTCGCACTTTCACTCACACTCTCACTTTCACTCACACACTCACACGCTCTCTCACAATCATCACTCATCTATCCTCACTCAGTAGGTAAAACAATATTTCTTCAGAATTTGAGGAGGTGAACTGCTATCATGACAATACCTTCATCTGAGTAGATGCTGAATTTATTTGGCACTACGCTGGATTATTTGATGAAAAAAATGCCTCGAATGATTGACTCAACGGCATGCAAAGTATTTTAGCTGAGAGATGCTGCAGCAGATTACAGGACAGCGGGATAGAAGAGGAAGTTGCAAACGCATGCATGTGGTTTTATCCCAAGCATGTTTGGCATTTGCTTCTTCAATGTAATCAGGCCGCATTGTCAGTGGGCAAGCCAGCATAAATAACATAAAAGGGGGAAGTATTACATTAAAGGGGTGACCTAGCACATGAGCTTTTTGTGTCTCATGTACTTTTCCGTTGAACTAAACATCCACTGAATCATCCTCTCTCTCTCTCTCTCTCTCTCTCTCTCTCTCTCTACATATATATATATATATATATATATATATATATATATATATATATATATATATATATATATATATATTGAAGATAGAAACTCCACAAAAATCTGCAGATTGGCAAATTTACAAAGGACAACTTATTGAACGTGAGCGCAATATTCCTGGACCTGTGTATTTATTTTGTATTATGTTGGCCACTATTGCATTGCAATTGTATTTGCATTGCATTGTATTTAAACCCAGCCCAGAAACGTAACAATATTTTGTCTGTTGGTGTTATAAAAAAAAAGGAAAACAACAAAGCTGTCTTTTTGGGTTGCAAAGAGATTGTACTGAGCAGACACTGCTGCCTTGTGATTTATCACAAACAATTGTTCACTTGTAAAACGGTGTCTAAAATAACTTGGATAAATAAGCACATTCTGCTTGACCCCATCTTAAGAGCAATGTGATTGGTTGCACGTCAGGACCCATTCAAGTGAATATCCATCCAGTGTTACCAGTTATGAAAATACTGTCACTCTTCTCTGATTTTGTTCACACCTATTTTTAGAACACATCTCACAAGACCAATACGAACCCTCCACCCCGCCCGAACCCCCACTGCCTGTAGCGAACATCATTTTTCAAGTCAGTCTTGCAAGGCCACCTCCAAATACAAAATTAGCAAACATAATGAAATTTGTTCATTTAATTCACTGTCCTTTGCCTTGGGACTTCAGAATGTGATCACTGCTGATTCTATTACGAACAGATTAGACTGCGGTGGATCTGTGGATGGAGTTCCGCAACACTTCACTGGCAAGAGGCGAAAAAAACCCACACACGTTTATGAAATCTCCTCTGTAACCAATAAGACTTTTTTAGATCATATCATACTTATATCTCCTGCACTGATTGACCAGCTAACAACCAACCAACCAGCAATGGTAGACCATCAAGGCCTGCAAAATCTTCTCTGCTGGCCTAAAAGTATCTGTTAAGTAAGTAAGTTAAGTATCACAGTTAATTATGTTATCGATGAATTATGATAAAATAATTCCAAATTGCCTTTTATCTTCCTCTCATTACTTTTTCCCTGTTATGCTGTTTCCAGATGTGTGTTTTCGTATTTAAGCATTTCAGCCATCATTTGTAACCATGGTCAGAAATCTACCTGGATGCCTTCGCAATCAGTTCTGCGGGTCCTGTTGATCAAACTGTTGCTCTAACCAATCAGATTGAGTTGGCAACCCAAAAGGAGTGCCAGCACCTTCTTGCAGGCAATGGTAAACGTCAGAGTTTTCACAAACTATGATGTTAGTCACTAGCCAATCATAGTTTGCGAAAACTGCTCTTATCACTCCCCACAAGTGACGAGAGCATACTGGCCAGAGCTAGCACACTATCAGTTGTGAGCAAAAGAAAATACATTGTGCTGATTTAATACTGGCTTTGTCAACCCACAATGGCTGAAGGAGAAAAAATGAATTTGGTTGCAGATATACTGTCAAAGCCTTTTTCAAGAAAAGTTGAACATCATCAAAAAAGGTCGGACTAGCAAATATAGCAAATAATATAGAAATTTCATGAGGTTATCATTGATGCTTTTCCACCCTTCGCCAATCATCTTCTCTGTGGTGTGAAAGAGCGACCTCTGATCAGGCGTGAAAGAGCGACTTTTGACCTCATATTATGAATCCACACGTAGATGGTAAAAATTCAACAGTTTAATGACAGTATTTTTTTCTTCACAAGTTATTTCCTGGCGAACTGTACCCTCTCGTACAGTACAGAACCTGTCGTAAATCACACTACACCTTTTTAGAGCGGCAGCCGTGGATTGATTCAGATGTAGCACTATTAAAGGCCTAGGAGTGACATGCATATCCACCACTGCCAACCAGAGTGGTCTTTTTTTCATGAATTTGAGACTACGAAGAGTATGATCAACAATGACTTCTCCGCCATGTTGTCACACGCCATAGTGTGAAGATAATGTTTTTGTTTGGCCTTGACTGTAACAATCAAACAATTCATTTTAACTCGAAAGTAACAGGTCGTAAAGTACACCCACAGTTGCGGGGAGGGCAAACAGTATGGCCAGAGAGTGATAAAGAGTGGCAGTGGCCACCTTGTAGCTTCACCCACTGGCTTTGAGCAATGTCAAGTTTTAATTAGCTGCAAAATATTCTCACTTGACCATCTAACACTGAAAGTCTGCACACGGTCTTCTTGCCAATAATGAAATCAGACATTCATCAAGGCCCTCGATTGGTTTGACCATGACTTCAGTGAACGACTGCTCATGACACTGACAGCGGAGGCAGCTGGGAGAGCGGGGTTGGGCGGTGTCTTTTTTTGTGCATTGATTTTTTTGTTTCGTTACTTGACTATTTTGCACAACATCACCACCACGTGTACGCTTGACAGCCCCTTTGCAAACACTTGTGACCTACATATGAAACGCACACAGACTGCAGCGAGTCTTTCAATTAAAATTCCAAACAACCGCTGTTTCATCCCCTGGTTGGGATAATCCTATGTGATTATTTTTCCCCTCCACATTGACAGAGGTAAAGAAGTACAGAGGTTAAGGAAGGTTGTGTCCTCTGAATGGAAAGCAAGGCAAGGAAAAGTTTCTTCTGTGGGGATCAACCACTCCCCCATGACGCTAGAATGATTCAAATTTAAAAACCTTTGTTGAAAATTCATTTGGAAAAAAAGTGGTTGGTTTCTTATCATAACTGACAGAAAATATGTACTATGTCTGAAAAGCCCAGAAAATGACATCTATTTCTGACAATCTATTTCTGTTATTTCCCAGAGGAACCCTAAAAGGCTTATACGCAACATGAGAGGTTCCAAATGAGATTTTTCAAAGCCACACTGTTAGATGGCTTTTTTTAAGTGCCACTACTCATGCATGCAGATGTGAACACCTACACATTAAACCATCTGCCATCATGCTCAAGTAAAGGTTATTAGGCAGTGGGGAGCTGAATAATAAAACCACTTCCAACACTGGACAACCATCAAGAGAACCTCTTTGGTCATAAATATTCTTAGATTTAAATCTAACATATCTCAAGACAGTTGAACCTCAACTATGAGCTCTTAAATACCAATGAACTCACAAGCAACTAATAAATCGTAGTTTCAGAATGAGAAAATAAAATAATCAAATGGGGAGCAAGTTTAGGTTGGTATTGTGACAATGGTGAGTCTTTTCGCGAGAGACTTTTGCTCACGCAATGGGAGCTTGGTGTAACCGGGCTTGAGTGAAGTTTCCTTTATCTAAACGGATCATGCTCGCCACTCGTCCTACTTCCATCAATCACACGCCCAAGGAGAGAAGGCATACACACACGCACATACACGCATGAGCAATTGGATGGTGAGGGATGAAAAATAAAATAAAATATTATCCATGATGCCCACGTTGACTTTATTTTGAAGGTTACTGTCACTACAACGTGAGGGAAAACTTTCTGAAATTCTGGTTTTCTTCTGAGGGAGCTTTAAAAAATATATGTGAACTTATGTTGAACATTTGCAACCTTTAATCACAGACGCATTTACTATGGCAGGAAAAAGACATCTGTCGAGATTTAAAAAAAGGTATTTTAATTTTGAATTCTATTACTTTCCTTCTAAACCGGATTGGATGCATTTATTTCCTCGCAATACTAATTAAGGTGGTGATACTTTCTGGATTCATAATCATTTTGTTGGTTGTGTGAAATGGATTTGTTGATAATTCAGGCCTGAGAGCAATTACGACAAAGTGGAGTGAACAACTTGGACCACAAATCATTTGCTGTGTCAAGAAAACCTGAATGATGATAGAAATGGGAACTTGAGTTACATCCACAAAGGCCAACTAATAAGCAACTCCTGCAGGTAACATATATGTCAGGGGTGTCAAACACATTTTTGTCGAGGGCCACACTCATGACAGTTTCCCCTCGGGCAGCCATTAGCACTGTGAATTTTGTAAATCCATATCAATGTTTGACCCCCTCCACAAACATTATTACAGACACAGTGAACATCAAATTGATGTTTTGCTTGCTCAAATATTATTGTGAACTCATTCACTGCCAGACGATGCGCAAAAATGTGACCACTCCAGTGCCAGGGTTTTTGTCATTTTCACTCAAATTGCTGGACCCCCAGAATATTGAGTTTTAGGACTACATAACCATTCAAGGCAGCGTAAGAAACTCTTCTTTAATCAGAAAAAAAATAGTTAATTCCTAAGTTATATGGGTCTTGAGTTATCTGAGCTTGAAATGGAGGTGGCTGTACGAAAGGCAAATTTTGACGCCGTGTGGGGGCGAAAAACACTGTCAGAGGTCTCTACCAGCGCTTTATCCGCCACTACTCCCCTCCCTCAAGAAAACCCAAAATTGAAGAATGGCGCTCCATGTCATGCTTTTCAATTTCCGAATAAATTCGGGGAATGGCAGTGAATGAGTTAATGGATTGGATATGACAATTTGAAATTTTGGTTTAAACTTTCATAAGCGTCGTTGGAGTCAACATGCTTGATTTGCATTCGTGGGCCGCAAATAAATTATGTGAGGAGCCATTTGTGCTCTTGGGCACTGGTGTCAACTTTGACACCAGTGATTTACATCAATGCAGGAGAACAAATGAAATGGAATCAGATGTACAATCCATTTATCAGAATCAGAAAATCTTTATTCGTCCCACAATGGGGAAATTTGCAGTCCACAGCAGCAATTTGAAAGGGGGATAGGGTGAGCGGGGGTGAAAGGATAGAAACAAGATATTCTAAGCATAGTAAAATAAAATGTCAACTGTATACTCATAATTAATCAATGTATTGACGATTGATTGGGATTCAGGCTTCTAATCTCCAAATGAGACAACTGGAATGCCCCGGACACATCTTTCCTGTCTATGTAAGCATATCGCCAGAGAAATGTAAAAGAAACACAGAGAGGCATGGGGTGTTAAAAAATAAGTAAATAAATACAAACTTACAATTGGCAATAAATCCAAATTAGGTACTTAGCTTCATGATGGGGCAATGTGGATATCATTAGAAGAAAGTTCATGGAGGGGCCACAGAGTACACAAATGAAAAGATTTATCAAGGACTATAAATTTACCGTCCATAACCCTGCTGTAATGAGGCTGCTTTGATAACATATTTACACCATCCCTGTCTCACCATTCCTTGCCCACTTTTAGGAGCCTTTGGTGGGCTCAAGAAGGGAAGTGGATGAGAGTGCGGGGGTGGGGATGGGGAGAGTTATTTAGCTGCAGAGATTTAATGCAACTCGCTTTGCTCATCTAATCCTCGTGTCAAGTGCCTGTCAAAAGAAGAGCTTTCACATGAACTTGCAAAAAGCTCCACTTCAATCACACACTCACGTGCATGTACGTACACAGGAGGCACATGAAGGATACTGCATATTTATTGAACTGAGGCCCCGTGCCTGCTCTGCGCGTAAGATGCTGGCCTTCCATGAAGGGCTTTGTTATACAGACGATGGGATAACCTTGCCAAACGGGAGCAAGAGTTCAAATCTATATTCATAATTCGCCCTTTGCTCCGCTGACTCTGGTAGCCAAGAACATTGACTTTCTCTCGTTTTTCATAAGGCATGTCTGTGTCTTTTTTGTTGTGTCACATTATTTGTTTTTGTTTTTTTGTTTTTGACTTGAAGATGGTGACGCGAGAGTGGCTGCCTTTACAGCAGCTCTTGTATTTTGCAGTGAAATGTAAATTTCTCCACTGTGAGAAACTGTGTGTTAAAGTAACTATAAGTGCCTTGCATGCTGGGTCCGAGAGGACAGTAATTTCATCTGTGCTGTATGTCATGCATATTAGCATATTTGACAATAAAGCTGATGTTGATTTTGATATAAAGGCTCATCTGTTGTTCTACCTGAGACACGTTTGTGTTTTCGATATATTTGGCAATAAGGATGATTCTGATTCTAATCTAATCGAATTCCTATTCACCATTATCCCATTTGCCCCAAATGCCTTTCTCTCAAAGGCACAAAAAACAAACATATTTTATCACTTGTGTGCTCCAAATCGACTGAATCAAACACAATTATAATCAATTCAAAATATAAATACAGTATTTTCTATTCTGATAACCATCCAACACTTTGAATTTTATTAATTTAGGGATTTCTTTTTTCATTCAATGTTTCATTCAAAAAAATTGCACCGTTTACTTAACTTGTGATGGAAGTTAACAATTGGATTGGATTGGATTGGATTTGGATTTATTAGTCTCGCAGTGGAGAAATTTACATTTTACAGCAGCAAAGTTATGAAACGAATAAAAGTAGAAAAACAAAATACATGAGCTTTAAATTAAAATGTTAACTCCAATCTCATGCGTAACTAATTACATTCATGAAGAAGTCATCAAGGAAATTATTTTGGAAGACAATATGCTGAACAAAAATACAAATATCATACTTGTTTCAGCTCCCATTGTGGCAAAATTAGTCTTCGTGCACAAAAGGCTAATTGAAAAATGTCAAATCTGTGCTGACGAGCAGTTATCATTGAACAAGAGAATTAATCACAACTCATAGGTGGGGCATGTCAAGATGCTTACGTGTGGTTATGGCTCAGGTGTGCTTTAAGCTGGTCGATCCGAGATGTGAATTTTTCTCTTCTACACCTGCTCAAAAAGCATTTCAGACAATTTGACAATCCACCTATCACAACCGCAGACCAGATGAAAGCATACAAGCCAGTGCATTTTTTATTTTCTTGAAGAATTTAAAAGATCAAACAACTCAAACATGTGATGTGTTTTTTTGTATGTTTTGTTTTTGTTTTGTTGTTTGAGGACATGTGGGTTGGAAAAGGAAAAAGTGGTGTGATTCTGCGACTCAAACAAGCCCCAGGGCTTCTCCAGATGTCTCACCTGAATAAATGAGTCATTTTAATCAATAAGTCATCGGCCCTTTGTGAAGAACGTGAGGCTATGCAACTTTCCGTGACAGTGCTATAAAAACAGGTTCTTGCATGCATGCTAGGGACAACAGATACTGCTTTACAATTAAGTTAAAATTAAATTAAACGTTCATGATGGAAACTCAAATATTCATAAATGTAGCTTGCTGGGAAAAAAAAGCTCCCCAGCTCTTTTTTCCAGATTAACTTCAAATAACAATTATTAGCTGCACATTCATACGTTTGCATGGCAAAGGCATCCGACCTTGCTCAACAAATTAACACCAAAATTCACATTGGCGTGAAAAGAAAGAACATGTCTGACATATGCAGAAGGCAGACAAAAACATACAATAGAAAGAAAAATGAGAAGAAAAAAAACGAAAAAAAATCTGAATTTTCAGTCAGACAGAATACTCAGCATGGAGCTAATCAAATATTTACGTTGGTTCCCTTACAGAATTTGGAAGGAGCGATCCAAATTAACCAACACTCAGAAACATTTGGAAGACAAAGGGCAGGCAAGCAGGAGCAAGAAACTGAATCCATAAACAAAATGACACGATGAAATGCAAGAAAGTCTTTAGTTGTGTTTGGGAATTAGTATAGCAAATTGCCCTAACAGGTTGTCTGTATGTGAACATTGCTCTTAAACTAATCATGGATTAAGTTTAAATATATGAGGTCGGTGTCATGGACAAATATGTACATGGGAAGATATCTTATTAGGTAAATGAGACCCTAGCAAACACAAACTAATAATAATAATAATATTGGACACTCTGACGAAAGCGGAAGTAGTCGCCGAAACATGTCAGGTATTTGAACACCGACAATACACTGTCTGTAAGTAAGGAATCTGCTTAACATTAATAATAATAATAATAATAATAATAATAATAATAATAACAGATCTTGATTCAATATTTTCTTGAATGACATTTCAATGGGAATTAAGTAAAATGTTTCCTTAACAATAATCTGCTCGAGCTGCACCACACATTCACAACATCACAGTTACCAAGGCCTCAAATTATAACGATTCATAGGTCGTGGCCATCAACAATATGTGCGCGTAGGCGCGTATGCATGCGTGTGCGTGTGTGTAAGTGGTCATTCCATTATTTGTTACTTAAAAAAGTCAACTTGGGCCGAAGCGGCGTTCCTGGTGAAATGAGATCTGACGGTTGTCCCGACCGAGCTCTGGTGAGACTTTGCGTTCAGGTCTGTGATTGAGGTGTGACTGACAGCATCTCCTGTGTGAGAATGTTCTCGCAGCATTCAGTAAACCAAAGGAAATGCATGTGTGAATCTTGATTTCCTTTAACACATACAAGGGCATTAAAAAAACACACTATAAAGCAAGGCTTGCTGCAATACAGTAGGGATCTCTCAGTTGATACGTTCTAGCCAAAAAACAAACAAACAAAAAAAGAATAATGTGAAGCAACATTGCTCTGTGTAGTTCGGCCTCAAAAAGCTAGCAGCTGCAAGAGAAGCAATAAGGGGATGGGTTCCCCAAGAACGGCTTTGATAAGGTTGGAAAAGGAAAGGAAAATGATGGCACTTGCACACTACCATCATCGTCCTTCTCAGTCCCCTCTCAAAATGATTGCTCTCTCTCTCTTAAGTCATGAATATTTCATTTTCATATTTCTGCAGAGAAGTGTGCAGTTTGTACTTGCACTCCTCGGCATACTAACTAACGCTGGATCTTTTCAAAGGGGGGTGGGAGAATGGGGTGGTGTGGACTGAAGAGGTTGTGATGAAGGCTGAGGAAGCCTAATCAGCCAAATTTCACTCACCCACTCGGTCAGGAACAGACTTCTGGCAGATTTACTGTCAAGGAAGGTCCGAGACTAAAAATTGGATTGGATTGACCTTAATTAGTCTCAGGGGATAAATTTACATTTCACAGCAGCAAAGTTATGAAAGGAAGATGAAGGGAAAGAAAGAAGTAAAAACAACATACAGGATCTGCTGTAAAGGCAGCCACTCTTGAAGTCAAAATTACAAAAAAACTAAATAACAAATAACGTGACACACCACAAAAGACACAGACAGTCATTCATTCTTAAGCACTTTCTGTACCCTCTTTGTCACATGAAGCAGTCAAATATGAAAGAGGAGAGGATCAAAGCGTCCTTTTCACCAGTGGATCAGGGACGTCATGGTGGAATACGTCCGTCGGTTAGAAGCTAAATGTCAAAAGCATACACGAAGCTATAGCATCCATTGACAAAAAGAGACTGTCTTACATCTCCTGTCCCAAGTAAATCCGCTTGAATTCCAAGCCGTGACAGTTCCACATACACATTGGCCCTCTATGCACATATAAAATTAATTTAAAAAATCCTCTTCTCACCCCCCATGGGTGGTGTCTGTCCCCCATTTTTTTTTAGCTCGGGTCCTCTACCAGAGGCCAGGAAGCTTGAGGGTTCTGCGCAGTATCCGTGCTGTTCCCAGCACTGCACTTTTCTGCACCGAGATATCCGATGTTGTTCCCAGGATCTGTTGCAACCACTCGTCGAGTTTGGGGGTCACTGCCCCGAGTGCTCCGACCACCACAGGCACGACTGTCACCTTTACCTTCCAGGCTCTCTCCAGTTCCTCTCTGAGCCCTTGGTATTTCTCCATTTTCTCATGTTCCTTCTTTCTGATGTTTCCATCACTCGGGACCGCTGCATCCACGACAACGGCTTTCCTTTCCCCTTTATCTATGACCACGATATCTGGTTGGTTGGCCATTACCACCTTGTCAGTCTGTATCTGGAAGTCCCACAGGATCTTTGCTCGGTCATTCTCTACTATCTTGGGAGGTGTTTCCCATTTTGACCTTGGGGTCAAAACAGGGACAGATGTTTCGGTAGACAATGCCAGCCACCTGGTTATGGCGCTCCATGTAGGCTTTCCCTGCCAGCATCTTACACCCTGCAGTTATGTGTTGGATTGTCTCAGGTGCCTCTTTGCACAACCTACACACGTCTTGTCTGGTGTGGTATATCCCTGCCTCTATGGCTCTGGTGTTCAGGGCCTGCTCTTGGGCAGCCAGGATGAGTGCCTCTGTGCTGTCCTTTAGGCCAGCCCTCTCTAGCCACTGATAGGACTTCTTGAGATCAGCCACTTCTGCTATGGTTCGGTGGTACATCCCGTGTAGGGGCTTTTCCTCCCATGATTGTCCCTCTTCCAGCACCTCATCCTCTGCTCCCCATTGTCTGAGACATTCTCTGAGTACATCATCCGTTGGAGCCTTCTCTTTGATGTATTCATGGAGCTTGGATGTTTCATCCTGGACAGTGGCTCTCACACTCACTAGTCCACGGCCGCCTTCCTTACGGCTTGTGTAGAGTCTCAGGGTGCTGGACTTGGGATGGAACCCTCCGTGCATGGTGAGGAGTTTTCGGGTCTTAACATCCGTGGACTGAATCTCTTCCTTTGTCCACCTTATTATTCCTGCAGGGTATCTGATCACTGGCAGGGCATAGCTGTTTATTGCCCGGGTCTTGTTCTTGCCATTTACCTGGCTTCTGAGGACTTGCCTCACCCGCTGGAGGTATTTGGTCGTAGCAGCTTTCCTTGTTGCTAGTTCGAGGTTGCCATTGGCCTGTGGTATACCGAGGTACTTGTAGCTGTTTTCAATGTCTCCTATTGACAGTGCTATAAAAACAGGTTCTTGCATGCATGCTAGGGACAGCAGATACTGCTTTACAATTAAGTTAAAATTAAATTAAACGTTCATGATGGAAACTCAAATATTCATAAATGTAGCTTGCTGGGAAAAAAAGCTCCCCAGCTCTTTTTTCCAGATTAACTTCAAATAACAATTGTTAGCTGCACATTCATACGTTTGCATGGCAAAGGCATCCGACCTTGCTCAACAAATTAACACCAAAATTCACATTGGCGTGAAAAGAAAGAACATGTCTGACATATGCAGAAGGCAGACAAAAACGTACAATAGAAAGAAAAATGAGAAGAAAAAAAATCTGAATTTTCAGTCAGACAGAATACTCAGCATGGAGCTAATCAAATATTTACGTTGGTTCCCTTACAGAATTTGGAAGGAGCGATCCAAATTAACCAACACTCAGAAACATTTGGAAGACAAAGGGCAGGCAAGCAGGAGCAAGAAACTGAATCCATAAACAAAATGACACGATGAAATGCAAGAAAGTCTTTAGTTGTGTTTGGGAATTAGTATAGCAAATTGCCCTAACAGGTTGTCTGTATGTGAACATTGCTCTTAAACTAATCATGGATTAAGTTTAAATTTATGAGGTCGTTGTCATGGACAAATATGTACATGGGAAGATATCTTATTAGGTAAATGAGACCCTAGCAAACACAAACTAATAATAATAATAATATTGGACACTCTGACGAAAGCGGAAGTAGTCGCCGAAACATGTCAGGTATTTGAACACCGACAATACACTGTCTGTAAGTAAGGAATCTGCTTAACATTAATAATAATAATAATAATAATAATAATAATAATAATAACAGATCTTGATTCAATATTTTCTTGAATGACATTTCAATGGGAATTAAGTAAAATGTTTCCTTAACAATAATCTGCTCGAGCTGCACCACACATTCACAACATCACAGTTACCAAGGCCTCAAATTATAACGATTCATAGGTCGTGGCCATCAACAATATGTGCGCGTAGGCGCGTATGCATGCGTGTGCGTGTGTGTAAGTGGTCATTCCATTATTTGTTACTTAAAAAAGTCAACTTGGGCCGAAGCGGCGTTCCTGGTGAAATGAGATCTGACGGTTGTCCCGACCGAGCTCTGGTGAGACTTTGCGTTCAGGTCTGTGATTGAGGTGTGACTGACAGCATCTCCTGTGTGAGAATGTTCTCGCAGCATTCAGTAAACCAAAGGAAATGCATGTGTGAATCTTGATTTCCTTTAACACATACAAGGGCATTAAAAAAACACACTATAAAGCAAGGCTTGCTGCAATACAGTAGGGATCTCTCAGTTGATACGTTCTAGCCAAAAAACAAACAAACAAAAAAAGAATAATGTGAAGCAACATTGCTCTGTGTAGTTCGGCCTCAAAAAGCTAGCAGCTGCAAGAGAAGCAATAAGGGGATGGGTTCCCCAAGAACGGCTTTGATAAGGTTGGAAAAGGAAAGGAAAATGATGGCACTTGCACACTACCATCATCGTCCTTCTCAGTCCCCTCTCAAAATGATTGCTCTCTCTCTCTTAAGTCATGAATATTTCATTTTCATATTTCTGCAGAGAAGTGTGCAGTTTGTACTTGCACTCCTCGGCATACTAACTAACGCTGGATCTTTTCAAAGGGGGGTGGGAGAATGGGGTGGTGTGGACTGAAGAGGTTGTGATGAAGGCTGAGGAAGCCTAATCAGCCAAATTTCACTCACCCACTCGGTCAGGAACAGACTTCTGGCAGATTTACTGTCAAGGAAGGTCCGAGACTAAAAATTGGATTGGATTGACCTTAATTAGTCTCAGGGGATAAATTTACATTTCACAGCAGCAAAGTTATGAAAGGAAGATGAAGGGAAAGAAAGAAGTAAAAACAACATACAGGATCTGCTGTAAAGGCAGCCACTCTTGAAGTCAAAATTACAAAAAAACTAAATAACAAATAACGTGACACACCACAAAAGACACAGACAGTCATTCATTCTTAAGCACTTTCTGTACCCTCTTTGTCACATGAAGCAGTCAAATATGAAAGAGGAGAGGATCAAAGCGTCCTTTTCACCAGTGGATCAGGGACGTCATGGTGGAATACGTCCGTCGGCTAGAAGCTAAATGTCAAAAGCATACACGAAGCTATAGCATCCATTGACAAAAAGAGACTGTCTTACATCTCCTGTCCCAAGTAAATCCGCTTGAATTCCAAGCCGTGACAGTTCCACATACACATTGGCCCTCTATGCACATATAAAATTAATTTAAAAAATCCTCTTCTCACCCCCCATGGGTGGTGTCTGTCCCCCCTTTTTTTTTTTAGCTCGGGTCCTCTACCAGAGGCCAGGAAGCTTGAGGGTTCTGCGCAGTATCCGTGCTGTTCCCAGCACTGCACTTTTCTGCACCGAGATATCCGATGTTGTTCCCAGGATCTGTTGCAACCACTCGTCGAGTTTGGGGGTCACTGCCCCGAGTGCTCCGACCACCACAGGCACGACTGTCACCTTTACCTTCCAGGCTCTCTCCAGTTCCTCTCTGAGCCCTTGGTATTTCTCCATTTTCTCATGTTCCTTCTTTCTGATGTTTCCATCACTCGGGACCGCTGCATCCACGACAACGGCTTTCCTTTCCCCTTTATCTATGACCACGATATCTGGTTGGTTGGCCATTACCACCTTGTCAGTCTGTATCTGGAAGTCCCACAGGATCTTTGCTCGGTCATTCTCTACTATCTTGGGAGGTGTTTCCCATTTTGACCTTGGGGTCAAAACAGGGACAGATGTTTCGGTAGACAATGCCAGCCACCTGGTTATGGCGCTCCATGTAGGCTTTCCCTGCCAGCATCTTACACCCTGCAGTTATGTGTTGGATTGTCTCAGGTGCCTCTTTGCACAACCTACACACGTCTTGTCTGGTGTGGTATATCCCTGCCTCTATGGCTCTGGTGTTCAGGGCCTGCTCTTGGGCAGCCAGGATGAGTGCCTCTGTGCTGTCCTTTAGGCCAGCCCTCTCTAGCCACTGATAGGACTTCTTGAGATCAGCCACTTCTGCTATGGTTCGGTGGTACATCCCGTGTAGGGGCTTTTCCTCCCATGATTGTCCCTCTTCCAGCACCTCATCCTCTGCTCCCCATTGTCTGAGACATTCTCTGAGTACATCATCCGTTGGAGCCTTCTCTTTGATGTATTCATGGAGCTTGGATGTTTCATCCTGGACAGTGGCTCTCACACTCACTAGTCCACGGCCGCCTTCCTTACGGCTTGTGTAGAGTCTCAGGGTGCTGGACTTGGGATGGAACCCTCCGTGCATGGTGAGGAGTTTTCGGGTCTTAACATCCGTGGACTGAATCTCTTCCTTTGTCCACCTTATTATTCCTGCAGGGTATCTGATCACTGGCAGGGCATAGCTGTTTATTGCCCGGGTCTTGTTCTTGCCATTTACCTGGCTTCTGAGGACTTGCCTCACCCGCTGGAGGTATTTGGTCGTAGCAGCTTTCCTTGTTGCTAGTTCGAGGTTGCCATTGGCCTGTGGTATACCGAGGTACTTGTAGCTGTTTTCAATGTCTCCTATCGTTCCTTCAGGGAGTGAGACCCCTTCAGTGTGGACTACCTTGCCCCTCTTAGTCACCATCCGACTACATTTCTCCAGCCCGAATGACATTCCAATATCACTGCTGTAGATCCTGGTTGTGTGGTATCCATAGCCTGTCTTGGCGATTATCTGGCTGAGGGGCTTCAGTCCTATGCAGTGGGGAGAGTGCATCACCTTGGTTTATGCCACATTTGATGGCACTTGCGTTAGTGGCTTGCCATTGGCTTCAAGTGTGGTTTTCCACATCCTCATCGAGTTTGCAACGAAGGCTCTCAGGGTCCTGTTGACCTTATACAACTCCAAGCATTCAGTGATCCATGTGTGTGGCATCGAGTCATATGCTTTCTTGTAATCAATCCAGGCTATGCACAGGTTGGTATGCCGGGACCTGCAGTCTTGTGCGACTGTTCTGTCAACCAGCAGCTGATGTTTGACGTCTAGTGACCTCTAGTATCTCTACTTATGCCTTTCTATGCCTTTCTGTGCTTTGCTCATGTATTGATCCATGTGTCCACTTATCTTAGCCGCAATGATGCCTGACATGAGCTTCCATGTTGTGGAGAGACAGGTTATTGGCCGATAGTTGGAAGGAACTGCACCCTTTGAGGAATCCTTCATGATCAGGATTGTTCGCCCTTCGGTTATCCATCCTGGGTGAGTCCCATCCATCAGCAACTACGACGACTACTACTACTACTACTACTACTACTACTACTACTACTACTACTACACACAGCATTTTACTTGTTTGTATGAGAAATACGTTTTTATGGTTTCACCGTTTCAGTCAAGCTAGAAATGTCATCGGTTTCAATTTTGACCCATAAACTAACTTACAAGCCACTCAGAGGAATATTAAAGGGAGAGTCTGAGGATTGTCAGTTTTCAGGGTAATATTTTTTTTCTCCGCTTTTGTGATTTAATTTCTCCAATTAACTGTAAAAACCTCCTCACCCAGAGTAAAATGTGTATTATTCCATCATCTTACATCATCAAAGTAGCCGGCCAGATAATAAACGTAACATTTCCAAGCACTACAAAGGTTTACACTCTACTTGGTGTCATTCTAGTTTAGTTGTTTAATCTTGAGTAGGACAGAAAAATGCTTGCACTCCAATGTTGTGTGTGTGCGCATGGGTGTCCTGTCGAGGGTGAGGCGAGGAGTGGTGTGCTGCCGAGGCCTAAATCTGTCTTGAACACTTAATTAAACCCAGGGCTCCAGTGGCCCTAACTTATTAAAGACCCACAACACATTAAGTAAAACACCCCCCATCCCTACACACACACTCACATAGACTTCGATTAAGCTCACAACATCCTCTCTTTGAGCAACCGATGATTAAATGCATTTCAATTGTTTACCTTGAGCCGCCGTTGCTGCTTCGTGACCCACTTGTGGAGGGGAATTATTTCCAAGGGGCTTTAACAGGGTTGCTTCTGATTGGGGTTTAAAATAGTGCTGCAGGAATCAATGCATTTTTTAAAAAACACATTATACAAATGGAAAACTTTGGAGCCTTTCGTGAAGAAATATGTTTAGAGATGAGGGTCGACTGTCAAGATAATACCATCAGCACCTTTCATTGTATAAACAGCTTACTTGTCACACTTGAATATTGTAGATTTTTTTTCACTTTCAGACCCTTTTAATGCATGTCATTTATTCTCTGCTTTGCATGGCCGCCATTGTGGGAGGGATTATATCCGTTTGCACATCTTCACCCCTGCCTAAGTTTGCTTTTTTTTTAATTTCAGACTTTTCAGCAAATTTTACAAAGCCGTTGGTAATGTGTTGCGATGAAAAAGTGTCATAGACAAAAGGCTATGTTAGCTCGACTAAAAATCTAAACAACCACAAGGAAACACCTGTTTGCTGTTTTATTTATTTTTTCTTCTAAGTGGTTTTAATAGCTACTACAAAGAGTTTAACAAGTAAGCATTTCAAGGTTCCAGGCGGTCTGCAAAGAAGATTGTCACATGGCGAGTCAAGGTATGCTCAGTTATGTAACTGACTGTTTTACATATAACTACTGTATTTCCTGTAACAATGACTTCACTACCTGTTATGTTAGTTGTAAACTAGTCGGTTCCGTTTTACAGCGACATTCAGTTTACATTGCCGAAATAAGAATGAATAATCAAAGCGGACTTACGTGGGACAGGAGATGTGAGACAATCACTTTTTGTCAATGGATGCTACAGCTTCGTGTTTGCTTTCAATATTTAGCTTGTAGTATATGTGCACATTCCACCATTACATCTATGATCCACCGGTGAAAATGACGCTTTGATACTGTCCTCTTTCATGTATAACTTCTTCATGTAACAGAGGGAATATGAAGTGCATAAGAATGAATGACTATTTGTGTCTTTGTGTTGTCATATTTGTTCTTTAGTTTTTTTTTGTTCTTTTGACTTCAAAATGGCGCCGTGACAGTGGCTGCCTTTCCAGCAGCTCCTGTATTTTGTTTTTCTACTTCTTTCATTCCTTTCATTACTTTGGATATTGGATATTGGATATGCCTTTATTAGTCTCACAGTGGAGAAATTTACATTTCACAGCAGCAAAGTGATGAAAGGAATGAAAGTAGAAAACGAAAACATGAGCTACTGGAAAGGCAGCCACTCTCGCTGCTGTGAAATGTAAATTCTCAACTGAGAGAATTCCGAGGTTTGATTCACAGGTTTGTTTTGGCCAAGCTTTTACGTGACACAACCCTCTGTATTTATCCGGGCTTGGGACCGGCACAAGAATACACTGTCTTATGTACCCTTGTGGCTACAGAACAAGCAACTTTATGAATTTAATAAAGATGAAGATGCTCTGTAAAAGGCTCCCAAATACAAAACGGTCATCGGCACAGCAACATTCAAAAAAGCAAAACTATACTCACCATTTGATGACAATCTTACCCTGCCCGGATGAATTCTCAAATCAGAGACTAATAGGGCAGTCCACAAAATAATATTGTACAAGGCAACAAGAAGCTTAATTTTAGATTCAGATTTGGGTTATTAATATCACTGGATAGCAATGTACTGTATAACATTCTGTACCTTATTCATAAATGTTTTATGGCTTTCCGCAGCAGGACTCGATTTATTGAACTCAAATAAGGACCCCCAGCCCAACAGTGGCTGTGACACCGAATTAGACTCCCTCAATTAAAACCAGAAAAAAAGTTTAGAGTGCCAACGGGGAGGACACCAAAAATATCAATGGATTAGCAATTTAGCTCTTTGTGTGGAGTTGTGTATATTTTTATGTGTCAGCACTGCAGGAGACATTTGCCCTGGGAGGAGGCCGCACAGATTGGTGTGAAGTGAGGCGCCAGCTCGGATCTGCTTAGCATTGCCACGCATGTCACATCATGTCGGATGGCGCCACAGTTACATGGGAAAAAACATCACGGCCATCACGTTGAACAACAACCCCGTGACAAATGCAGACGCCCCCCCCCCCCCCCCTTCTGTCAGCTGGGCCTGAGGAGACCACCCCCACCCTCATCCCATTACCCCCAGCTGTTGCATGCCTACAGATGCACATATATGCACATGATATGTTACGCTGTTTGCACATGTACATTTTCGTGAAAAGTAGCTTCAATGTATATATCTTTACATAATGTCCACATTAAGAAAACACAAATAAATGGACACATGAATAGATAAACAGCCGTTTTATTTTTGTTTTCTATGCTCACTATCATTCATTGACATATCACACAGAATATTACAGGGATAAAAATGAACCAAAAACATTTCACTGTCATCATTCTTTTATGTACGTATTTTGACATTTCGGGAGGATGAGAGGGGGCGTTATTTGTGATTTTTTTGAAACCACATTATTACTGTGCCCCATTAATTCTGTCCTGAGACATTACAGTTTATGAAGTAACATTTTCTGATGCGTTACCAAAGCGGCTTCAACGCCTTGTAAATATTGATAGAATTTACCCACGTACTGAATGTAGCAGTAAAAATAAATGAATTAATAAAAAAATATGACATGGGAAATGATGATGCAATGATGAGAAATCTGCAGCCATTTATTGCAGCTGGAACACTTCACTCTACATGCTGTTGTGGAGATTGAAGTGAAGGTAGTGGGCGATGGAAGCAGAGTAAGATTGAAGAAAACGAAAAGGCTGTCGGACGGGGGGAGGGGCGGGGGGGGGCATTTTGTTGTGATGCTGACTATTCACAAATTGACTGTAAATGTTATAGACTGTGAGAATCTCAAATGAGGAGACGGCCATGCTGCGGTATGGAGGAAAGATTGACAATGGAAAACTACACGGAAAAAAAGTTTGAGGAGAAGCCTATGGCTATTTGTTTGAATGCCCCAAAAGAGGAAGACCCCCAAAAGTGCAAGTTGTTTTAGTTTAGTTTTATTTTGTTATCTAAGTGGTACATTCGTATTAATAATGCATTTGTGGAATACCATCGAATCATTATTATCCATCTCAGCAGGCTGCCATTTTTTGTCAACTAAAATTGATACAACAGCCCCTATGGACTCAGTTTTCAAACATCTTGTGACGGACACCTCGAAAACAGGTGAGCCACGTTGCCACATTCTCTTCAATTAAAAATTGATCTAGCAAGTGGTTGGTTTGCATGAAGACCATTTCACAACATCAGAGCCACAGCACAGATGAAGAAAAGCGTATCCCCAACGTTAAATTTACAAGGAACCCTGGAGATTGAATGAATCTTCATTCCACCCCCGCTAGTTTGGGCTGCAGCGAACCCCCAGACACATTTGGCTTAACTAAAATGCTAAATTCACCCCCAGTGTTCCGCACGGTAATGGTTCGTCACCACTGTCAAGGCTACCTAGAGTCAAGTTAACACCAACGACAGTAAACGGGACGTGATATGATCACTACCCGAGAGGCACACATGTGGTGTTATTAATCTGAAACCAGGATTCAGCATCTGCTTCCACCAGTGGAAGGCAGACTGAATAATTGAACAGAAGATTCATAAAAAGCTCAGCTTGCCAGGGCACTCTAGGGAGGCCAGGATGCTGGGGGGTGGGGGAGGCAGGCGAGGGTGGTGAAAAAGCCAAAATGCCCCATGACGCTATTCTCCAGAAGCTTTGAGAGGAAGCAACAAATTAATCTATATTTTCTATTTCATCACATCCGCTTCATGGCATATGCTGCAAAGCAGCAGGAGGCGTGCGCTGAAGGAAGCCTTTGCTTCCAAATGCTTGATTTTAAAATGTCTTACGGAAATCAATTCAAAAGCTTTTTGTATTTCAATAGTCTGATTTTTTGAAGATGATCGTGACATTTTATTTTCTTCAGTTGTATCAGAAGTGGTGATGCCTTTTCAAAAGGGCAATATTCAAGAAAGTTTACATTTTAATGCTGGTATATAAAACATCAGTTAATCCTAAAATAAAATATTCAAACCACATCATCACAAACTCTGTCTCTGTCTCTGCAGTCAACCAATTTGTAATTCAACCCAATGTTTTCAGAAAACTTCAGGCCTCTGAATATTGCCCACGTTTGAGGAATAACAACTGTGTGTTTTTTTCTTCTTTCATGATGGGAACTGATCAAAAAAGCTCGTCTGTTCTCAGTGTGGTCATTTCAAAAACTGCTGAGGAACTAGCATATGTTGGAGGTAACGTGTGAAATTTACAAAGGTCTGCATAGGATGCATGGGATGAATGGTGCACGGACCCCTCACCTAAGATGGAAGATAACTTGAGTTTCATCAAAGCCATTAAGGAGTTGCTCTCGGTCAGCCATCAATCAATCCATTTTCTGAACCACTTTATCGTTATAAGGGGAGGCACAGTGGGAGTCAATCTCAGCTGTTGTCGGGCAGTAGGCAGGACAAACCCTGACCTGATTGCCAGCCAACTCCAGGGAAAACAGAGATGAACAACCATCCGCGCTCACACTCACACATAGAGATAATTTCAAGTGTTCAATCGGCCTACCATGCATGTTTTTGGAATGTGGGACGAAACCGAGTACAGTACCCGTACAAAAGCAACGTAGGCTCGGGGATAAAATATAAACTACACACAGCAGCTTGAATCAAACCCGGACCTTTGCACTGTGAGCTTGACGAACAAACAAGCCGACTACCAGGGCACAATATAAGTAAGTTGTTCTCTGTGGCCTAATTGAACTCCTCCTGCATCAAGTGACTGCTGTCATTTCAACAACCGCAGCAAATGAACAAAATCTGAAACTCACACACAGACCACTATAAGATGACGATGGCTCACGGAGTACCATTTGGTTTATTGTTTATTTTCTTTCAAAGTACAAGCCCGCCATACGCCGTTCTTCTTCTTCCTACTTTGGATTTGCTCTGTAAGAAGTCTGAATCCGCTCGCTATTACTTGATCAATGTGCCGTGTCATTTCTGCAATTGTATTGTGTTCATCAGCCGCCCCTTTGTAAGTGGATGAAAGGGAACGTCTGTCACAAAGCGCAGACAATAACGATGGAGTCTTTTCTTGCTTGTGACAGAAGGAATTAGACATCCACATATTGCTGCATTTTGGATGCTGGATAAAGTCAAGTGAACGACTGATTGAAATGGTCTGAACACAGGAAGGGGTCTTTTCTTTGCTGTGAATCGAAATAGTAGCTCGTGATTGAATTGAAAAGGGATGATACATTTCTAGAAAACGTTCATGGAAAGTGGGGCAAATGATTTCGGGGATGATTTATTTAGACATGGACATTTTCCATGGCAATTCGAATGAGCCATCATATACAAATATAATTTGTTCTTCTACTTCCTCGTTTCCCTTTCATAACTTTGCTGCTGTGAATTGCGAATTTCTCCATTGTGTGTGTCTCCAAGGTTTTCTAATATGATGTATGATGTGCAAAAGTTAATCTAATGTTGAAAAAAACCCCATTGAAAACAGTTCAATCTTCACAATGTCTTTATTTCACACAAAAAAAAAAAAAAACAACAACATTTTATGAGAGCAGGGTTGGACTTTTATGAAAAACGTTTAATGATGAAATAACGTCATAAAAAGAGAAGTGACGAATACAAAGGGAAACCATGTTTTTAAAAATGTCAGAAACTTAACAGACAATATTTCTATTTTTTACTTAATCTTCTTTTTCTTCCGGCTTTTCCCTTCAGGGGTCGCCACACTGAATCAATGTTCACCATCTACCCCGGTTTTGTGCATCCTCATCTTTCACACCAGCTACCTTCATGTCCTCTTTGACAATAGCCACAAACCTCCTCTTAGGTCTTCGTCTCTGTCTCCTCAGAGGTTTGATTCGCATATTTGTTTTGGCAAAAAATTTACGTTGGATGCCCTTCCTGACACAACCCTCTGTATTTATCCGGGCTTGGGACCGTCACAATAAGACACTGGCTTGTGTCCCCTTGTGGCCACATGTATTTTTTTACTTAATAAAAGTCACTATATGACGAAAGATGCACTGGAATCATCATTTTTGTTTCAGAAAAAAAATCTATAATATGCCGTATTTTTTTCATTTCCCTAGTTAAATTAAATTATACCGAAAAAGATCCAAGTCGAGGAAAATGTGTAGTCTAATTATTTGTTTTATATAAATAGGTAGCCTTACTTTATCCTGTAAAAATGAATCACAATCTTATGAGAATCGACACACTATTAGACACTTATTGGAGGGGGAGTACTCAGTCCAATCGACACAAACGTCCAAATGTAATCTCGCTGCGAGCACATATTCTCAACACATGCATACTGGATTTCCTAACTTTGAATGGTGACTATAAATAAAGTCTGAAAAGTGCATATACCATGAGAGCGGGCTCACATTATATACGCTATCCTGTACTGGCCAAGTTTTAATATTGATGCATATCTCTCTAAAAGCTACATGCTGATAAAGTCAGTCATAATTGATGCATATGTCATTAAAGCCATCTTGAAGCATCAAAACATCAACGTGAAGCTATGAGCCGTTCAAGCAATCTGGTCCATATGTCATCACTTCCTGTGATCATTGCTCATTCATTTCACATTTCACACGCAAATGTGATCAATATAGACAAAACGTGTGGCGCCGGCACAAAAAGTATGACTTTTTAAAATGTGCTTAACTCATTCGCTGCCAGACGATGTGCAAAAATGTGTCCACTTCAGTGCCAGTGTTGGTTTTGACTGAGTCAAAACAGGCCAATTTGACTCAGTTAGTGTCTGAGGGTGAAAATAATAATGATAATAATAATACATTTGATCTATAAGCACCTTTCCAAGTGTTTTGGTGTAATTTTGTGGCTCACTCGTCTTCCGCCGTGCATCTCAAGTAAGTTGGGGCTCTTAAAAGTGACAATGCCTGCAGGAAGGGGTGTTGAGACATATTTGCATTTGTAGCCTTCAAATTATCCCCTTTGAAGAAAGACTTTGGTGTGCAAAGTGATGAGGCGGAGAGATGTCCAATGCCGAAGGTTCACTTATCACCTTGCTGATGTGCGGCAGACGTTCTTTGTGTCCTCACATCATAATAGGGTGCAGAGGAAGCTTCAGGAAGGTTTTTTTTTCATTAAGGGTCTCATTCGTTTTAGCACTCTGCCATATCATCCCTGGAAATACAGGCCGACTTGAAAGGTGTAAGCCACAAATGCAGTACATGTCCTTGCAGCCTTTCCAGTGCTGCCTTTGCATTTTTGTGGACGCAGATACCTGAATGCTTCGCTCACATCATTAGTTGTACAATTAAAGGCTTGTCAGTGTGTTTGAGCAGGAGAAAGTGGAACGTGTGCAAATAGGTGAAAGTGTGTTTTAGCTTTTTGCGCCGATGTGTATGTCGAACTGTCGCAGCATGGAATTGAAGCGGATTTGTGTGTGACAGGAGATGTGAGACAATCCCTTTTCCGAACCCCCAGACACATTTGGCTTAACTAAAATGCTAAATTCACCCCCAGTGTTCCGCACGGTAATGGTTCGTCACCACTGTCAAGGCTACCTAGAGTCAAGTTAACACCAACGACAGTAAACGGGACGTGATATGATCACTACCCGAGAGGCACACATGTGGTGTTATTAATCTGAAACCAGGATTCAGCATCTGCTTCCACCAGTGGAAGGCAGACTGAATAATTGAACAGAAGATTCATAAAAAGCTCAGCTTGCCAGGGCACTCTAGGGAGGCCAGGATGCTGGGGGGTGGGGGAGGCAGGCGAGGGTGGTGAAAAAGCCAAAATGCCCCATGACGCTATTCTCCAGAAGCTTTGAGAGGAAGCAACAAATTAATCTATATTTTCTATTTCATCACATCCGCTTCATGGCATATGCTGCAAAGCAGCAGGAGGCGTGCGCTGAAGGAAGCCTTTGCTTCCAAATGCTTGATTTTAAAATGTCTTACGGAAATCAATTCAAAAGCTTTTTGTATTTCAATAGTCTGATTTTTTGAAGATGATCGTGACATTTTATTTTCTTCAGTTGTATCAGAAGTGGCGATGCCTTTTCAAAAGGGCAATATTCAAGAAAGTTTACATTTTAATGCTGGTATATAAAACATCAGTTAATCCTAAAATAAAATATTCAAACCACATCATCACAAACTCTGTCTCTGTCTCTGCAGTCAACCAATTTGTAATTCAATCCAATGTTTTCAGAAAACTTCAGGCCTCTGAATATTGCCCACGTTTGAGGAATAACAACTGTGTGTTTTTTTCTTCTTTCATGATGGGAACTGATCAAAAAAGCTCGTCTGTTCTCAGTGTGGTCATTTCAAAAACTGCTGAGGAACTAGCATATGTTGGAGGTAACGTGTGAAATTTACAAAGGTCTGCATAGGATGCATGGGATGAATGGTGCACGGACTCCTCACCTAAGATGGAAGATAAATTGACTTGAGTTTCATCAAAGCCATTAAGCAGTTGCTCTCGGTCAGCCATCAATCAATCCATTTTCTGAACCACTTTATCGTTATAAGGGGAGGCACAGTGGGAGTCAATCTCAGCTGTTGTCGGGCAGTAGGCAGGACAAACCCTGACCTGATTGCCAGCCAACTCCAGGGCAAACAGAGATGAACAACCATCCGCGCTCACACTCACACATAGAGATAATTTCAAGTGTTCAATCGGCCTACCATGCATGTTTTTGGAATGTGGGACGAAACCGAGTACAGTACCCGTACAAAAGCAACGTAGGCTCGGGGATAAAATATAAACTACACACAGCAGCTTGAATCAAACCCGGACCTTTGCACTGTGAGCTTGACGAACAAACAAGCCGACTACCAGGGCACAATATAAGTAAGTTGTTCTCTGTGGCCTAATTGAACTCCTCCTGCATCAAGTGACTGCTGTCATTTCAACAACCGCAGCAAATGAACAAAATCTGAAACTCACACACAGACCACTATAAGATGACGATGGCTCACAGAGTACCATTCGGTTTATTGTTTATTTTCTTTCAAAGTACAAGCCCGCCATACGCCGTTCTTCTTCTTCCTACTTTGGATTTGCTCTGTAAGAAGTCTGAATCCGCTCGCTATTACTTGATCAATGCGCCGTGTCATTTCTGTAATTGTATTGTGTTCATCAGCCGCCCCTTTGTAAGTGGATGAAAGGGAACGTCTGTCACAAAGCGCAGACAATAACGATGGAGTCTTTTCTTGCTTGTGACAGAAGGAATTAGACATCCACATATTGCTGCATTTTGGATGCTGGATAAAGTCAAGTGAACGACTGATTGAAATGGTCTGAACACAGGAAGGGGTCTTTTCTTTGCTGTGAATCGAAATAGTAGCTCGTGATTGAATTGAAAAGGGATGATACATTTCTAGAAAACGTTCATGGAAAGTGGGGCAAATGATTTCGGGGATGATTTATTTAGACATGGACATTTTCCATGGCAATTCGAATGAGCCATCATATACAAATATAATTTGTTCTTCTACTTCCTCGTTTCCCTTTCATAACTTTGCTGCTGTGAATTGCGAATTTCTCCATTGTGTGTGTCTCCAAGGTTTTCTAATATGATGTATGATGTGCAAAAGTTAATCTAATGTTGAAAAAAACCCCATTGAAAACAGTTCAATCTTCACAATGTCTTTATTTCACACAAAAAAAAAAAAACCAACAACATTTTATGAGAGCAGGGTTGGACTTTTATGAAAAACGTTTAATGATGAAATAACGTCATAAAAAGAGAAGTGACGAATACAAAGGGAAACCATGTTTTTAAAAATGTCAGAAACTTAACAGACAATATTTCTATTTTTTACTTAATCTTCTTTTTCTTCCGGCTTTTCCCTTCAGGGGTCGCCACACTGAATTCACCATCTACCCCGGTTTTGTGCATCCTCATCTTTCACACCAGCTACCTTCATGTCCTCTTTGACAATAGCCACAAACCTCCTCTTAGGTCTTCGTCTCTGTCTCCTCAGAGGTTTGATTCGCATATTTGTTTTGGCAAAAAATTTACGTTGGATGCCCTTCCTGACACAACCCTCTGTATTTATCCGGGCTTGGGACCGTCACAATAAGACACTGGCTTGTGTCCCCTTGTGGCCACATGTATTTTTTTACTTAATAAAAGTCGCTATATGACGAAAGATGCACTGGAATCATCATTTTTGTTTCAGAAAAAAAATCTATAATATGCCGTATTTTTTTCATTTCCCTAGTTAAATTAAATTATACCGAAAAAGATCCAAGTCGAGGAAAATGTGTAGTCTAATTATTTGTTTTATATAAATAGGTAGCCTTACTTTATCCTGTAAAAATGAATCACAATCTTATGAGAATCGACACACTATTAGACACTTATTGGAGGGGGAGTACTCAGTCCAATCGACACAAACGTCCAAATGTAATCTCGCTGCGAGCACATATTCTCAACACATGCATACTGGATTTCCTAACTTTGAATGGTGACTATAAATAAAGTCTGAAAAGTGCATATACCATGAGAGCGGGCTCACATTATATACGCTATCCTGTACTGGCCAAGTTTTAATATTGATGCATATCTCTCTAAAAGCTACATGCTGATAAAGTCAGTCATAATTGATGCATATGTCATTAAAGCCATCTTGAAGCATCAAAACATCAACGTGAAGCTATGAGCCGTTCAAGCAATCTGGTCCATATGTCATCACTTCCTGTGATCATTGCTCATTCATTTCACATTTCACACGCAAATGTGATCAATATAGACAAAACGTGTGGCGCCGGCACAAAAAGTATGACTTTTTAAAATGTGCTTAACTCATTCGCTGCCAGACGATGTGCAAAAATGTGTCCACTTCAGTGCCAGTGTTGGTTTTGACTGAGTCAAAACAGGCCAATTTGACTCAGTTAGTGTCTGAGGGTGAAAATAATAATGATAATAATAATACATTTGATCTATAAGCACCTTTCCAAGTGTTTTGGTGTAATTTTGTGGCTCACTCGTCTTCCGCCGTGCATCTCAAGTAAGTTGGGGCTCTTAAAAGTGACAATGCCTGCAGGAAGGGGTGTTGAGACATATTTGCATTTGTAGCCTTCAAATTATCCCCTTTGAAGAAAGACTTTGGTGTGCAAAGTGATGAGGCGGAGAGATGTCCAATGCCGAAGGTTCACTTATCACCTTGCTGATGTGCGGCAGACGTTCTTTGTGTCCTCACATCATAATAGGGTGCAGAGGAAGCTTCAGGAAGGTTTTTTTTTCATTAAGGGTCTCATTCGTTTTAGCACTCTGCCATATCATCCCTGGAAATACAGGCCGACTTGAAAGGTGTAAGCCACAAATGCAGTACATGTCCTTGCAGCCTTTCCAGTGCTGCCTTTGCATTTTTGTGGACGCAGATACCTGAATGCTTCGCTCACATCATTAGTTGTACAATTAAAGGCTTGTCAGTGTGTTTGAGCAGGAGAAAGTGGAACGTGTGCAAATAGGTGAAAGTGTGTTTTAGCTTTTTGCGCCGATGTGTATGTCGAACTGTCGCAGCATGGAATTGAAGCGGATTTGTGTGTGACAGGAGATGTGAGACAATCCCTTTTCGTCAAAGGATACTCCAGCTACATGTTTGCTTTCAACATTTAGCTTGTAGTAGACGTGAACATTTCACCATGACGTCCCTGATCCACTGGTGAAAATGATGCATCACCTTTTTCACCTAGAACTGCTTCATACAACAAAGAGGGTGCAAAAAGATTGAATGACTGTCTGTCTCGTGTTGTGTTTTTTTTTACTTGAAGATGGCGACGTGAGAGTGGCTGCCTTTTCAGCAGGTCCTGTATTTTGTTTTTCCACTTCTTCCTTTCCTTTCCTCTTACATCACTTTGCTGCTGTGAAATGTACATTTAATAAAGGCTAATCCAATCCAATCCCACTTTCTGACAGGTTTGCCAAGGAAGGCGGAATTTTTATTGTGGCAGATGTTGCTCCTAAAAAAGGACTTTGCAAGAAGATTGGATCCTACATTTGCAAAATCAGGGTGAACGAATCAATGTTTGAACATTTACCACTTCTTTCTGAGCTCCCATGCTATATAGCGTGCCGCCACGAACCCAGTCTGCATGCACAGATGTGTGTGTCTTGCGTTGTGGTCGGCTTTGCGTGCAAATTTGCTCATTAGCTCAAGGTTATGCTCTGCATATTGTGTCACTAGCTCAGAGGTCTGTTTTGAACTGAATTATTAAGATGTGCTTTTTCCTCTCTGATTCCAACTCAGTGGGAACATGTTAATGTGAATTTGTCCCACTTTAGCCTGCTGATCTTTATGTGGTGCATGCTGTTATCACGCGCCACAACGAAGCGGCTCCAAATGCAACCGGATCTCTAAATAAATTACGTCTAATTGTTCGAGTCTGTGGGAAATTACATTTATTCGCGGTGAGTTTTAGTGGGGTAGGGGTTTCCCCTAACGATTCTTCCCACAGTGCCGCACTGGTCACTTACAGTGAAGTTACTGAAATATTTATGGTGATGAGTTCACAACAAAAGGACTACTAATGGAGTTGACATTTGGATTGAAACAATGAATTGTGCATGCTGCTGTCGCCACTGATATTTAAACAAGGACTAATTAATTATTCATGAGGTTATATTTTTGCCGCGACTCGCTATGATCTTTCCCTGGCTCATTCTGAACAGGAGGAAATTTGATAACTGTTCTTCAAATAACGACCCTAAAATAAAACAAAGGTATTTATTCAATTGTGTCTTCTCAGTACATTTTGTGTTAATATTGATGCCCCCGCAACTAATAACTTACTGTCAATAAAATGTCAAATATGGCCCTGAGATTTTCAAAGCTTGACCTGGGCATGAGAATTTCGAAAACAATTGGTCTTTTGAAAAAAAAAAATTTACATTCAGTATTTTAAGTACACTCTTCTGACGCGGGCAACGTTGTGGGGACCTATGTCACACCAAGGATAAAATATCAAAGGATCTGGTGTGACTTTCCTCTACCTGTCCACTGTAAAACCCCTCTCCTCGCTTGTCCTCGACTCACCTGAACGCCTCATGAGCACTGTAATATGATGCGATGTGAAGTTGGACGAACATGTCTCTTCACAGCCCAGAACAGGCCCGAAGGCAACAAAGCGTGAAGGCAGACAGCGAAGGTCTTACATGTGGAAAAGAGTTTGACCTTCTGCGCATGGACAACTGTGCCAGTTAGTCGGCCTGGTTTTATTTATGTGACAGCTCTCATTGGCAACACAACGTTCGCAGCAAGAGGGGGATGTGACCCAACAGATCAGGCAGAAAACACTTTTTTACACGACTCATTTTTCTAACACTTTTGGATTCAACGACTCGGGTGAGTTGGGGTAGACCTTGGACTGATCTCACCAGTCATTGGCACATGTCATCCCACTGAATTTATTTCAATATGCCTCTTTTGTAATCTAACAATCCCAATTAGTTCCAGTTTCTGTTTGATGAGTTCTGCCTAGTAATGGCTCGTCAAATGTGTTAAGAATCAGAATCAGAAAGCCTTTAATAGTGCCACAGTGGGGAAATTTGCAATCTACAGCTACAAAATTGAAAATGGTGGGGAGTTGAAAAGAAAAAAACTAAGTATTGCACATACACAAAAAAATGAGAGAAGACTGAACTGTACAACTGCACATTTTTTTTCATAAACGGGACATAGTGCAAACTATTAAAATACAATATAAAGCATTTAGTTACTTCCGGGTTGAGTGAACGCTGGCGCGTGTGGCTGCCGCTGCTCTACCGCAGAATAAATATCCTGTGACTGTAAAGTGTCCTTGAGAGTTTTGAAAGGCGCTTATAAATGAAATATATTATTATTATATGATTTATGTAATTGTATTTACTCTACATCAGGGGTGCTCACACTTTTTCAGCATACGAGCTACTTATAAAAACTACCAGGTCTAAATTATCTACCCACGACAAAAATGCAAAACATAATTATTTTGAAATGTTTTAAGGATTCTTTGTATGTACAATGTATGTTGATGTACCTTGCATAACTGAATAAGCCAATATTGCACAACACATATAATAACTACATATACATAACATAATAAATAACTATTAACTTTTTTTTGTAATTACCTGAGTTTACTTTGATGACTTGCACTGAATTGAATCAGCCAGGGATGCATAGTCCGGACAGTAGCTACTGACAGCCAGCCTCAAGCACATTTCCAAATGTTCATCATTCATGGTGGAACGGTATTTGGACTTAATGATCTTCATGTAGGAAAAGGCCGACTCACATAAATAAGTGGAGCCGAATAATGCAGTCAAGGAGGTAGCACATTTCCTCATGTTGGGGTACTTTTCCTGTGTGAGTAAGTTACAGAACTGTCCATGAGCCCTGGACTTCAGCAGTGAGAACACTCACAATCTGCAATGTCTTTCCACATTTGCTGGGTTAAATCCTCAGCCATGGCTTCAC
The DNA here is from genome assembly GCF_051943395.1 of Hippocampus bargibanti. Lineage (NCBI taxonomy): Eukaryota > Metazoa > Chordata > Actinopteri > Syngnathiformes > Syngnathidae > Hippocampus > Hippocampus bargibanti. The sequence goes on along the minus strand of NC_142746.1, from coordinate 11,580,194 downwards.
AGCGCCGCGTAACTGTATGTCTTGACAGCTGCAGACCTTTGATTGACGATAATATCTCTGCCTTATTTTTAAAGTCTCTGAACAAGGAGTCAGCTGCTTCAACTAATGCTTCTTTTACCATCTCTCCATCTTGGAAGGACTTATTGTTTTTAACGATGGCGTGACTTTGATTGTTGGGTGTTAGTGAAAAAAAAAAGAAATATCACCTTGCTGTCCGGACAACTGGGATTTTAGTTCGTCCACCGTTCTCTTTCTCAGCTGGCTTTTCGGCGGGAAGTCAATGTCGTATTTTCCATGAACAGTCCGAAAATGCCGCTCCACATTTTCCCATTCCGTATGACAGTAATATGTTTTGCCCCCTTAGTGGTCACGCTTTTCACTCATTTTGATCACCATATGCTTATAAATTTTGGATTGGATTGGATTGGATTGGATTTGCCTTTATTAGTCTCACAGTGGAGAAATTTACATTTCACAGCAGCAAAGTGATGAAAGGAATGCGCCGTTGTTTACGCATGCACGGCGACCTAAAGGTAAAAATTCAGTTGTCATCTGAATGGTTGCCCTTTATGTCAATCAAGTGACAGGAAGTTTGATAGGCTGACAAATGTTTTTTTTACTGTCACACTGCGATCGACCAGTTCTACCTCCGCGATCAACCAGTAGATCGCGATCGACGTAATGAGCACCCCTGCTCTACATGATGTGGCTGTGCTATTTATAATTTGAGTCCGTTTTTTTCTCAGAAGGAATTATCAAAAAAAATATTGCATTGACAGTTAAAGTTCCTCTATTACTTGCACGTTTTGTTATCTGCTTGATTTATACCATTATGTTGGACTTAAAAGAAACTAGAGATGTGGAGGTATGCCCTGGTAAGGAGAGGAATGAAGATCAGTCGCAGCAAGACGGACGGTTATATGTGTGTGAATGAGAGAGATCCAAGTGCAAGAGTGATGCTACAGGGAGAAGAGATAAAGAAGGTGGAGGATTTTAAGTACTTGGGGTCAACTGTCCAGAGCAATGGAGAGTGTGGAAAAGAGGTTAAGAAGCGTGTCCAGGCAGGCTGGAGCGGCTGGAGAAAAATGTCAGGTGTGATGTGTGATAGAAGGGTTTCGGCTAGGATGAAAGGAAAAGTGTATAAAACAGTGGTGAGACCAACCATGATGTTTGGACTGCAGACAGTGCCACTGAAGAAAAGACAGGAAGCAGAGCTAGAGGTAGCAGAGCTGAAGATGTTGAGGTTTTCTTTGGGAGTGACTAGGTTGGATAGGATCAGGAATGAGTACATTAGAGGGACAACTCATATTAGAGGCTTTGGAGAGAAAGTCAGAGAGGCCAGACTGAGATGGTTTGGACATGTCTAGAGGAGAGAGAGTGACTATATCGGGAGAATGATGCTGAGCCTTGAACTGCCAGGCAGGAGACCGAGAGGAAGGCCCAAGAGGAGGTTTATGTATGTGATCAAGGAGGACATGAAGGTAGCTGGTGTGAGAGAAGAGGATGCACAAAACCGGGATAGATGGAGGACATTGATTCGCTGTGGCGACCCCTGAAGGGAAAAGCTGAAAGGAAAAGAAGAAGAAGATGTTGGCCTTAAAAGGAAAAGAGCATATGGTGGAACCTCTCAGGTCAATGTCTAATTTTGTTTTGAACCAGGAAAACCCCCAAAGAAATCAGATACAACACAAAAAAATGTGTTTTTGTATTTTATCCGCATAATATAAGCAAAGCACATTCAAATGAAACGAACATCCTTGAGTGCGATTACAAGTCGCAAGGATGCCACAGTAAAAGTGTGCGAGGGTTAGTTCGAGAGGATCAACTTAAGAGTCCTTTTGCGCGAGCCCCTTGAAATGGCAAGTGAGAGAAGGTGCTCAGCTCAACAGGACTCTCCCGTCAGCTCAAATCTGATGCTCACCTGAGAGCCGAGTATGCTTGTGTATTTGTGTGTGTGTGTGTGTATGTATGTGTGTGTGTGTGTGTGTGTGTGTGTGTGTGTGTGTGTGTGTGTGTGTGTGTGTGTGTGTGTGTGTGTGTGTGTGTGTGTGTGTGTGTGTGTGTGTGTGTGTGTGTGTGTGTGCTTGTGCGCGTGTGTATGGAACCTCTGAAATCATTGAGCAACTGAGATGGAAATAAGTACAAAGACGCACAATGACACAGAGGAAGGAATAACAATGAGTGATATGCCGTGCTGTTGTTTGATTCCATGAATAGAAACTCTGTGTGTGTGTGTGTGTGTGTGTGTGTGTGTGTGTGTGTGTGTGTGTGTGTGTGTGTGTGTGTGTGTGTGTGTGTGTGTACGTGTGTGTGTGTGTGTGCGTGCGTGCGCGCGTACGTGCGTACGTGCGTGTGCACGTATGCGCTGCATTGCTCGGATTATTAACGAAGCTTGAATTCCGTGTATATCATTTCAGTAATTACCGTACAGCACTCTAATTACAATGCAATGGGAACATGGCACCCTGTGATCCTCAGTCAGGTATGATCTAAATAGGACTCGCCTTGTAATTGCAAGTTCAGAGATTTTCATCAAGGATGTCACTTCCTTTCTCATAAAAATAGCTTTTCTTGCCGTCTGGAAGTCACACTGAGGTTCCACATTTTTGGGAAGGGATGCACCAAACTAACTTTGAAACTTTCCAAATTAAGGGCCCAAAGATATGACCAAACACAAAATCGCTTCCGGTCAATTAAAACCGGAAGATCAGGTTGCAATGTGGCACAACAATGTATTCAAATACAGTGAGACCTCGGTTTACGAACCCCTTGGCTTACCCCTTCGGTTTACGAACGTTACATTTCTGAAAATTTTACCTTGGCATACGAACTATTTTTCGGGATACACACGGAGCTGCCACAATGAGTGATGTGTCGTTCGTGAATGAGCCCGGAAATGGCAGCTGACTTTTTTTGTCCTCTATTCCCCGTCCCCAGTCGTCGGTTAAAACCACGTGATTGGTCAAGAACACAGCAGTGGGGGATTGGGTTACAGACAGAGAGAGAGTGAGGCCGTTCTCCAAAAAACAAAATGGCATTTTCGGTTAAAGCCACGTGATTGGTCAAGAACCCAGCAGTGTGTATGGGAGGGTTAAACATTAAAGAGACAGGAAGACAGAGAGAGAGAAAAAACACACACACACACACGAAAGGGAGAGGACAGAGCTAGTAAAATGCGTCTGTGTAAGCTCTCAGTCGTACAGGAGTGGTCCATCGATGAAAAGGTTTCTTCAGCCGTCATCTGTACTTCTTTGAAGGTGTCGGACGTTTCGCTTCTTATCCAAGAAACTTTGTCAGCAGTCGTCAATTTGCTGACGAAGTTTCTTGGATAAGAAGCGGAACGTCCGACACCTTCAAAGAAGTACAGATGAAGAAACCCTTTCATCAACAAGTAAAATGGTGAGAAAATGGATAGAAAACAGTGAAATTTCTACCCATTTCAACTTTGAAATGGCAGAGTGTAGACTGGAAGGTTAAATATCCCATCAATCAGGCTCCACAAATAACCCGCACAAGTCATTTGTACACTTGATGCAAAAACCTATTAACCCAGCTAAACAGATCACAATTGATGAACTAGATATAATTATCACAGAGAAAGCACCTACAAGGGATCATTCCTCAAGATGGTGAAAGAAGCCCATGTTCCTCATCAAGTGTTTAATGCAGAGGAAACCGGACACTCTATTCCATCAAGCCATTAATGACCATCACAAAGGTAAATAAAATGATTTTATTGCACAGTACAGTTTATTTCTTTCATCACAATACTATAGCACATTTATTATACGTAAAATAAGGTATATTTTGTGTAGTTTTAAGGCTTAGAAAATTAGAAAGTAGAAAATTATGTTTTATGGGGACCTGGGAACGGATTATTCTCATTTTAATGGTTTCCTATGGGAAATTATTTTTTGGGATACACACTTTTCGCCTTCCACACTCTGTCTGGGAACCAATTAAGTTTGTAAGCCAAGGTCCCACTGTATACTTAACTCATTCATAAATTCATTCGGGAATTGAAAATATGACGTAGAGCGCCATTCACAAATTAAATCGGCTATTGTTTTTTTCATTCTTGAGTGCCGATAAAGCGCTGGCCATCACCTCTGGCAATGTTTTTTTACTTTTTCACTAGGGGGCAGCATTTCCCTTTGTTCCATGTTAATGCTTTGTTCCAGCTTCAGCTGTTGTTAAAGCCCTATATAAACCAATATGTAGTGCATTGTATTTTGGACAGCTGTCCTCATTTCAAGCTTAAATAACTCCAGACCCATATAATTTAGGAAATAACTTTTTTTCTGATAAAAGAAGATAGTCTAAGATTCCTTAAGCTGCATTGAATGTTTATGTAATACTGAAACTCAATATTTTGTGATTCCATGAATTTGAGTGACAATGACAAAAACGCTGGCACTGGAGTGGACACGTTTGCATGTTTGGCAGTGAATGACTTAAACTTGGAAATGAAAACAAAAACTTTGTCCAGCTCTAAAAATGCAGATATTAAGAGAAAAGGGTGGGGGGGTCAAAGGCAAGAGTTGAATTTTAAAAGAGGCAATGCAACATTAAATATTGAAAGGGTAACACACAAACGTTTTTGTTCCTTTTATAATGGAGGACATTGCAAAATAATGCATCGGGTATTTATTATTTCACAGATTTTGGGTAATTATAATCCAGTACCTTAAATGTCTGTTTTACTGGCCCTGTTACACATATACTGGATATATGTACACTGTATATGTGATTGAAAATGGCAACGTGTAATGTGCAATATTTAAAAACAAGGATAGTGCGACTGACAAACGGACCGTATACAAAATTAGGAATTTGACAAGGTTTACCTCAAGGCCAGGTTTTTTTCAGGATTTGCGCTTCAGCATTCGGCACGTGTCCACGGGTCCCGAACACAAGTGGTACCTGCTGGGGACAAAACGAAACTGATAAAAACATCTGAAAATCTGAAAGTTTCACTTAAATGTTGTGCGCACATACAATATTTGTGGTGGATTTGAGCATCTTTTTCTCTCTCTCAATCAAAGTCGAAAAAGTATGACTTAATTATTCATAGTTGTCATCATGTTTTGTTGGGAATTGTTTTCACATCACTTTAAAAACAATCAAGGCTGACAATCCTAAATGTGACATCCATTCGATAGTTATAGTGACAACTCCTGATTGTTGGTGAAATTAGTATTTCGTCATTGCATGCGCAGCCTCTCAAACAAGTTAAGATATTAAAATTAGTTTGTAAACACCACCACGAGAAAACGCACAAGATGTGTAGTTCTAAACGTGACGGCATGCAAAGGCGCCACAGCGAGCCAAATACAGGAGTATACAAGCAACTAAAAAGGCAGTTTTCTGCAAGACGTTCCCTTCAGATGTTTGCTTTGTTTTACTTCCTTCCCAAACTTTTTCAAAAGCAACCGTAAACACTTCCTGTTTCTCCGCCACCTTATTTTAAAGTTGAGGAGACAAGTGGGTTCAACTTCAGAACTTGAATACATCACTTTAATCAACGGGTGTTTTCAAGGCCAGCTCGCGAAGTACATAATTCAAACTAAATTGTAACGGATTGTTTTATTCCAGATTGTGGTGTTTTGGGTTGTTTAATTACCTGACGTGTTTCGGCGTGCACTTCCTCCTTCATCAGAGTGTCACTGATGTTGTAACACGCAGCTGACTTCACACAACTGCATAATTCAAATTAACTGGAGCTGAGATTTCAACTTTGCAATTTATCCATCATCATTTTAACATCTTAGGAGGCTAAAGAGAAAACAATACATGCTGAAAAATAAAAATCTACACGTTTGTAGTTAAATATGCTTGATTGACATGTTGGTGCCCGACAAGTATGAACTTCATTTGACTGGCAATTCAAAATCAACAGCAGCAGCATCATCTAGCGACGTCTAGGAGCATTGCAAGTAATTCTTCAGATATTGCTGCTGAGCTGTGGATTTGTATCATGTGCCCAAAGGAGATTGATTATATTGAAAACAGGCTGCATGAAGGCTCATGAGAACCAGATTTCGCCCCCCTGATCTTGATAGTATTGTTTAAAATTGTCAGACGGTTTACAACATTAAGGTATATTTATTCTGAGTGTAATTTGCAGTGCGGTAAAACTGTCGTGTCGTTTTTACATTCTGTGCACTCTGATGTAAACTAAGTTCCCATGATTCGGATGACCTTTCAGTGAGATGCAGTTTCATGTCACTGCAGTACAATATCAGGAACACCAAATGAACTTCTCATCATGAGGTTGAACAAACCAATGAGTGTTTGTCGTACTCCCACATTGGTACACATGACCTGTATGAATGTAACGCACAGAAATAAGGCTGGAGTGGCACAATGAATGTTGTTTCAAACAACTACACAATATAAACGGTTGATTTGAGAAATGTAGCTCACTTAACATGACCACCCGGGATAGATGGAGGACGTTGATTCGCTGTGGCGACCCCTGACGGGAAAAGCCGAAAGGAAAAGAAGAAGCTCACTTAACATGACCATGAAACCTCCACAAAGTTTAAATGTGATTTATTTATTTTTTATTTTTTTTGTGGAGGTTCTGAATGTCGATCGCATCAATATATTCGAATGAAGAAATAAATAAACAAGCTACAGACCAAACAATATAGTACTTTATTACCAGAGGAGTCAACATTACATTGAAAAGTATTTTATAAGGTTTGTTGTGTTTTCTTTCAAACCCAACAAATACATTCTTACATGTAATATACGCTGGTACTATACAAGGGATGTTCAATTTGCGGTGGCGATCCACAAGTATTAATACAGCAATAGTCAAGTCATAATTACAGTACACAGAGTGTATGAGTTGAAAGCATGATTTGTATACAACACATCAGAAACAGTAAAACGGTATCTAACGACATATTCTTATGCCACTGTGCAAACTGGTTCATTGTGCTTAGTTAAGTCATTTGTTAGTCAGTATTATCATAAACAAAACATCCCTAAATGGATTAACTGGCACGCCAATATCCTGCTACCGAGCAATGATTACATTGCCCTTCCTAAAGGTTGATGCAACGTGTCCTTGCTCTGTGTTTTGTTGATTTCTTGTATTATATTCTGAGGAGGAATCTCTCCTTTGACTTCTTCACGTCATTAGTGTTGTATTCTGTGGAGGTATCTGTCTGGGTCGCTCTCTCCACCTGTCCTCAAGCCTGAAAAAGATCGAGCCGGTCTCTCTGACCTCCTGAAGCCTCGACTCTCATTTAGAACTGTCGACGGCCCTGTAGTTTGCTCACTTGGAGTGTGCTGTTGTGGGCTTTCGCTGCTGTGAGGCGCAGCTTCTGGATCCGTCTCTTCGCCAGAGTCCTTTTCCTGACTGCTTGGGAAGCCCTCTCCAATCCTAAGTGAAATGTAAACATTTAGTGTGAATAACACCTTGAAGTATCTTCAAAGTAGAGTGAATCCATACCAAACTATTTCCTGAAAAAAAATAATGGTAAAAATAAAATAATAAAAATAACAATAAAATAATAATTATCAAATAAAATCATGATAATCAAATAAATTACTAATACAAATAATAAAAGTCATGATAAAAATACAAATAAAAATACTAAATAACTAAATAACTGCTCTTCACAACATGTCACACACAATATGGTACCAACTGCATTACTAATCGGGAACTAGTCATTGGTGTCTTGACTGAGACTCTTTGGGACATGTTTAGCCTGGGTTGTTATTGCAGTTGGAATTATGAATGTGGACAATCATCTAGAGCGGGTGGGTTAAAAACGAACTGTACAGGTTTACCATCCCCATGTATCAAACTGATTGTACCTGAGATGATTGAAGGCCCGTAACCAGTGCGCGCCCATTAAGTCCCTCCTGCTAGCCCTCAGGACTCTGCTGTTACTCCGAGTCCTAAGTCCCACTAGAGCCTGAGCTAACTCAGACTCATCCCTGTGGGCCCAGACAAGTTGGGCCCTCTGTTCTGCATCCTGGTCGCCAGCAGCCCTGAAAAGTCTCTGGAGTTGCCATAGGTTCACATTGCTGAAGATGTTCCCAGCCCCGGCCTTTCGCGCTCGCCCCTCGGCCAGGCGCCACAGGGTGGAGGGGCCGGCCACCACGGATGATGGAGGTGATGCAGGCCCGTTTTCCATCTGATGAAAAGTGCAAAGCAAAGGTAAGATGATGTAAAGAACAGATTCAAGTCACAACATAGATCAGACATCAGCAGCTTCTAAAGAAACTCCACAATCGACATTTCACCTCATGAGCATTTTACATTTTCTAATGGTATCACAGAAAAAAATTAAAAAGTCTGTCATAAACAGGATAAGTATAACTACAGAACCAGAACATACTGGAACAAATACTCGTGTAGAAACAAACAAAAAAAATGTTCATACTTTTTCAATGAATTACTGCTTTGCGAAAATTGACGGCATTTTGTTATCATGTCGTCTCGTTTGTTCTCAGAATTAACCGACAAATCAAACTACCGCCGACGGAATCGAGAAAGACCAGTCAAACCTGTCTGTATATCCAGTATTATACACGCACACCACACATTATGTTGCTGTGTTAATTCCGTTATACAAGGTTCAAGATGGTCTAAATATTATCTTGATAGGATTAAGTTAACGTCAAGTATAACATTACAATTCGGGTCTACTGCTGTGCCTCTCAAGCTCGATTCATTCCCCCTACTTTAAAATGTTCTATTGCAACATGTAAGTGGAGCACCAGCAGATCACTCACATGGTAACAAAAGTCCGAACTCAATATGGGTCACATAAATTCCGGTCAGTGCACGTCAGGCCGTGGATTAACACGAGTCCGTAGTGTCACATAAAACACCCTTTCGTTGGCTAGTTTAACAATCCTACAACATAACGATTGAATAACGGGTTGCCATATGCATATGTTGCGATGAAATTTCGCCATTTGTGTCTCGCGTGCCTTTTAGTTGCAGTGCATAGATGGCAAACTAAATACTGCAACAGCACACGTTTGAAACAACCAACTAAGACTATAATTCTGGAAAACGCAGTTATCGAGATAAATAAAACACTTATTGTTCCCAAACAAAATGACGTCACGATATATATTTAGTGGAGTTTACACATGTTTGTTTACAGTGTACTGTATACATTTTACCGGACTGTCGCACGAAAAATGACATTTGCAAGCACTTACCCAAATAATGGTCGTGTGCCGAGAATGGTCAGTTGTGGAGCATTTCCATGAATGCAGCCAGCCAGTTTTATTTTGTTTTTAATGAAATGTGCCACAGTGTATGACGCACAGCATTTTCGTTGGATCCACGGTGATCCCTTCGTGCCCTTGAGCAGTTCATACGCTGACGTGCCATAAACCAAATGAGAGGACAAATTCAATGCCAGTAGGCGGGGATTATATTTATATGGACCAATCAAAAAGTGAGAAGAGGCGGGCCCTGTGTTACGTCAGTGTCGTCCTTTGACGTCATTAGGGCAGATTTGGCACAAGTGGTCCGTAGAACAAACGTGAATGAATTTCCAGCTGTGACGTTTGACCAACCGTCAGTGTATAGTGGACCAATTACAGTGACAGTCTTGGTTATTTTGTAATTTTATACTTTGTTGTGACGGCTTGAAGTATGGCAAATGCTTTACATTAAATGCAATTAATTCACCAAAAAAGAAAAAAACATCACAAATAATATACATGAAGCAGGATGCAAATACAGAATTGGATTGGATTGGATTGGATTGGATATGCCTTTATTAGTCTCACAGTCTCACAGAATGAACATGAATGTAATGTTTTAAGACTAACTTTTTTTTTTAAAAAACAGAAGCAACAGTTTATCCATCCACTAACGTTTTTATAATTGGTTTGCTTGATTTTCGTGGTTTAAAAAAACATTGGTTACAGGTACACGCAGTCTGATACATGGTCATAGTAAACGTTTCGGGGCTGCTAGCTTTGACTAAAAAGATAACCATATGAATCATGTTTTTAATGATTACTTACGTATTTTCCTCACAATTTAAGAACCAGATTTGTGAATTAATTACCAATCTGAACTTCTGGAAAAGGATCAGTAATATGTCCAAAGCCAGCTAGAGATAAGTAAATTCAATGTTACTGTACACAAATTTCAATTTTCATGTGATGAAAGCTTACAAGCTAATGATCTTTTTAGTTGACCGTTTTTTTAACACAATTTATATCTTAAGGAAAACAGAAATGACAGGATTAATTTTCAATATTCAACCATTCATTTTCAGGAACATCACTCCTGTTAATGGATTGTTTTCCCTCAGTAACCATTAGCACAAGTTTGAGTGAGCATTGAATAAAAGAGGAACCTGTGACAGACAGACTTGAGTCAGCAAATATGTGCATCCCAAAATTCCAGCATTTGTCAGTCATGATGAAATAGTGTCCTGTATTTGTCAAACATAAATGTCTTGATCACCAAATAGATGTCATCAGGAAAAGCCGGTAAATATAGAAGCATCAAAAATTCCAAATATACAACACTGCAGTATTAAAGCATAAATGTTGCCTATTTTTTTGCGATATACGGGGGGGAGGGGGGGACAACATGGATAAACAACAATGATGAGTTATGTTCCAAAAACTGTCATGAGTCGATTTCCTGAAATGTCATCTGAAACAGCGAATAAAAAGAGGAAGTAGATGAACGATTGTAATGACACATGCACACACAATAGGCCACTTCCTGCTCATTTGCAGTTTTGTTGGCAAGCGGGTGGAATTAAAAAAAAGCAAGAACAAAACTCTGTGGATCGGCTCTACAAAGAAGCACGGAGGGGGCGGTAAAGAAACAGATGAGTGATGGAGCCTCAACAGATCAGAGAGGGCTACTTGGTGAAAAAGGTAAGAACGTCGACTTCCTATTGACTCATCCAGTTTGGCACATAGACAAAAACAAGTGTCCATTTTATTCCTTGTACCATGTAGAAGGCAAGTGTAATCAAATTACACCAGAGTGGGCAGCCACGTGAGCAGTTTTCGTCAAGCAGAATGTTCATTCCCTACGGTTATTTTTGTTCTTTCTCTTCCAAGCAACTCAATTATGAGGCATGAGTGATCATGAGACAAGCAGTTTGCATTCAGTTTTAAGTGTGACCGTACTTAGTTTAAGGACCCTCGAGGTCCACACTGTACTTGTGTGTTTGTACAATCACGAGTTCATGCAAGGATAAAAAAACACCATTATATTCAAGTTCTAACCATGATCAACTTTACACCAGAAATTGTGACAGTCCAAATCAAGGGGATTCTTCCCTTGAAGCAAAACAATAATTTCAGTTTGCATCTACATCTAATTTAACTCAAGTATAATACAGTCGCATTGAATATTTTAGAACTGTTTGTTTTCAAATAGTTATGTAAATGGGAAGTTTAATATCGGTTTGAATCCTTCTGTAAATTATAGTATTGCACCCACTTTATCGGAAAAAAAAGACTGTCTCTGTTTTACATTTAGATTGACTCCAACACAATACGATAATTCTTTTCATGATTTTGGCTCAGAGAACTACTTTTATTATGAAAGAAAAAGTCAATACAGTAGTGTGTAAAGTAGAAAGAAAAAACATAAATGGGGTAGAATATAAATTTGCTGATTTTTTTACTGTTGATTTTTTTAAACTATTCATTGAAACAAGTTATAGGACATCAATGTAACTTCACAGATGTAATTGATGTCATCACTAGATTACAGAGATTACCTCCATTACTGGACACTACTATGTTTCGCCATCCATCTTTCTTCCTATACCAGTGGCGGTCCGTGCATTTCACACCTAGGCCTTCAGTGAAGTCCTGCTAAGTCCGACTTGAACACATATCCCTCGTAATACCATAATTTATGACACAACGGCTGGAGATGTCATTTACAAAAGCACACGCACGCAGTACTGGGCGTGGCATCACCTTAATCGTTTACAACACAGGCTATTTTCCGGAGCAATTACACAGCAATAAATCTGCATCAGCAACTAGAACTTGTCACTATACGTGATACTGCAAACACTTCAACAAACAATTTAAAGTCATTGGTCCACCAAGTTTTATTAAGTCCACCAAGAATATGCAATCTTTAACAAGATTTTACGCTAAATGACAAAATGTCAGTTTAATATAAGAAAAACAACAACACGTTCACAAAACGAACTATTTGTTGAAAATAAAAGTAAACAAATATTTTTCATTTGTTCTTGAGAATAGGCCTACATGCGACAGCGAGTTGTCCTCTCCTTCAGCCATTGTGGGTTAAAAAAGCAAGTAGATATACTTGGTTTTTCTGCTAAAGTTTCCGGGTCTGATCTGTTGTAGCTTGGTTGACTTGGATAGCGCTGCCTCCGCTGAGGTAAAGTGAGTATCCAATCACAGGACGCGTACATGTCATGTTCAACGCGAGGCCCTCTAGCTGGCCTTACTGTGCCAACTCGTGATCTGATTGGCTATCGCAACTATATATCAACTACATGTGCCTGTTCATGTACAGCGCACAGACGCCCTCACTGTTGATTCTGAAGGCCTCGGTCAGATTTCATACAGCCTGGCGACACAAGCTAGCTGAATTCTGATTGGATTAAAAACTCTGAACTAAAACTACAACACTGAAAGGAGCATAACCAAATGGATATAATATAACATCAAGAAAACACTATGTAGAATAATTATATATATATTTAGAAAAAATACTTTTTTTAATGAAATTGACTTTTATTATAATTATGATAATGATGTCTGATTATGTTAGGCCAGCAGAGAAGGCCTTGCTGGCTCTGACGGCCCACCACTGTCCTATACATACATACTTACAAAGGAGACACATTTGAGATATACGGTTCATGCACGGATAGAATCCCAGAATATTGGGGGTGAAGTTTTGCTTGGACCTTTTCTGGAGGGAGTGGCAGTGGGTTTGTGAAGAATTTAGTCTGAGGAGCCATAGTGCCTCTAAATAGATGCACTTTCAGCTTTTTTAATTTTTTTAAAATATTTCATTTATTTTTATTTCTTATTTTTATTGAGAGGCAGCGTAGTCCCTCTAAAGTGAGGGTCGGGAACCTTTTTGACGAAGAGAGCCATAAAAGTAAAATATTTAGAAATGTTTTTCAGTGAGAGCCACAAAACGCGAGCGCGCGCGCACACACACACACACACACACACACACACACACACACACACACACACACACACACACACACACACACACACACACACACACGCACACACACGCGCGCGCGCACGCACACACACGCACAGCGGCCACTTTTCAACAAAATGTCAGAATTTGATATTCAAAATAACTTTGTGATAGTACTCACCGTTAACATGAATGGTTTTCCGTTCCTCATGTTGGTAAAAATCCAGCGGAACGATCGGAATGAAAGTCAACTTGCCGGCTCCATACGCAAAGTTAATGCTAGATAGCCTGCACGCGGCTCATTAGCTTCCACACTTGCTATGCAACATACTTCTAACAGAAGTATATTGATGCTAACGTTAACATGGGGCTTGTTAAAATGTAATTGAGATTCGACTGTTTCATCGATGGTATTGTTTCATTGCAAATTAGAATCAGAACCTTTTCTCTCCACAAAGGCAAACCCTCGGTGTATCCAAGCTGAAGTGTACTTTGTTTTGACTCCTCGGGCTCATTTAAGTGGGCGTTTACCTGTTTCAACTGACGGCCTGTATCATCCAATCAAAATTGCGTTTTCCGCCAACCGCAGCTCCAACAGAAAATGAACAGAAAAAAGCGAGAATATGTATTTAGATTTATCGGCGAGCCATATGCAATCATCAAAAGAGCCATGTATGGCTTGCGAGCCATAGGTTCCCGACCCCTGCTCTAAAGTCTAAAAGATGCGTTTGGTTGAGCTTTGAATTCTAATACTTCGACACTAGATGGCTCTAAATTCAACACTGTATTTTTTCACAAGAATGTTTTTAAAGAGTGACCAAAATAACACCTAATACCTGAAGGTAGTTTATCCAAATCTGAAAAAGTCTTGCTTTGACAGAGTAAGTGAAATTTTAAAATGGGAGATTATGGAGAGACAACAAAACATTAGGGCAGCAAGGGCAGCAAGGCAGCATTTAGAATCAGAATCAGAACGAGAAAGCCTTGAATAGTTCCACAATTGTGAAATTTGCCATTTAAAAGACAAAAGATGAGTTAACATGTGAAAAGTTCAGTGTGAGTGACATCCTTTCACCTTATTATCTTTATATTTATTGGCAAAAGATTAGACCAAGTGGAAATCAACATTAATCTAAGAAGGTCATGTCTTGGTGTCTGAAAGAGCTCATTATTGAACTACTGGACGGCTGTGTGGGTCGTGTTGTCTGAAGACGGGCTGGAATTCTACAAGAAGAAAACAGACCAGTCTCCCAAAGGAATGATACCATTTAAGGGGGCCACAATCATCAGTCCTTGTCAGGACTGTGGTAACAGAACGGTACGTCCGTGTGGGATACAGACACACATTACTTGCATCAGAAACGCTCATCACTGAGAACAAATTTCTTTCTTCAGTTGGTGTTCAAGATCACCACGCAAAAGAAACAGGACCATTTCTTCCAAGCATCGCATGTGGAGGAGAGGGAAGTGTGGGTGAAGGACATCAAGAGGGCTGTTCAGTGCCAGGAAGGGGGCAAGAGATTTGCCAGAAAGTCCACCACACGCTCCATTCGCCTGCCCGACACCATCAACCTGACGTAGGGTCACGACAGTCCACACAAACTAAGTCCAAAAGTCAACTAATGTGACAGCCTTGCTTGATATCCCACGAACATTACTATTTTTGTTCTTTTAGTGAATTGTACAATCAGCTGAGAGACCAAGATCAAGGGGTCAAGGAGTTGAAACTGGAGCGACAGAACAGAATCTTCAACCACTGCTTCACTGGTAGCTTTGCTTTTGTGACATGACCCCCTCCCACCGAGAAGCTAAGTTTCACTACCCTATTTCATGCTTTCTTAAAAAAAAGGTTCAACGGTGGTGGAGTGGTTAATTTCCAATGAGAAAGCCAGGAATAGGCCCGAGGCGCTCATGTTAGCCATAGGGCTATTAAACGAGGGCTTCCTGCAGCCTGCCGGCGATCTTTCTAAGGAGGGTGCGGTGAGCGGAGGGAAGTCCGTCTTTTTGGATCAGACTGATGCTCTTTACTACTTTGTAAGTTGATGTCATCACTTTTTTTATTGAGCTCTGTCAAGGATGCTTAAAAAATCCTTTAGAAATTATACATAGCCGTAGTCGATTGTTTCCAACAGCAAAGGCAGCCTTTTATCTTTTTCTGTTAGATCCAATACAAAAGCCAGATATAAACTTCTCCCATCATTCAATAATTCTCAGTGGTTTGTGTGCAAAGTGGTTGATAGCAAGGGCGTGCGGGATGAGAGGGAAATCCATATAGCACAGGCTCGTTCTCGTCCGCTGGTGATCGGATCCTGCTTGCCACATCACCTTGTGGTGCGCCAAAATGTGCATCGATTTCATGTTCATTATTGCAATACTGTCCATACATTCATTTTCTGATCTGCTTATCCTCACAAGTTTGCGGGCAGCCTTGAGCTCACCGCAGCAGTCTTCGGGCAGTAGGCGGGGGGACACCCTGAACTGGTTGTCAGCCAATCGCAGAGCACAGAGAGATGAACAACCGCTTGAGCTCACAATCACACCAAGGGACAATTTTGAGTGTTCAATCAGTCTTCCATGCACGTTTTTGGAACGTGGGAAGAAAACGGAACACCGGGAGAAAACTTACGTCGGCACATGGAGAACAGAGGTTAAACCAGACCCGGAATCAAACCCTGCATACTTTGCATTGACGTACTAATTAGTCGAGCACTGGGCTGCCCCCAAATAACTTTATGATTAAAACATCCTGCTTTTGATGAATACTTTGACCAACTATCATACTGTTTAATTTTTTTGTTTACCATGATGGCGGTACATACAGTAGAAAGGAAAATATTTTTTGGTCATAATTGGGTGTAAAACGTTTTGTGAAAAAGTCAGTAGTACAGAGCAATTATGATCAAGAGCCTTTGTCCTTCTGAGACACTTTTAAATAAAATAGATTGGTTTGGAAAGTGCTAGACAGCATTTTTTTGAAGCAGTTCTTAGGCGTCTTAGGCACGTGACTTTTGTGACAGGCAGACAGCGGATTCTTCTGCGAAGGCTACTCTAGTGACGAGGACACTCTTATCAAGGAAGAATTCAGAGGGAATATTGTTAAACAAGGCTGTTTGCTGAAACAGGTGAGTGAAGTCAAAGAACTTGAACAAAGAGTTTGAGTCCAACAGCAAAGTGATGGAATGAAGCTTCCGATCTTAATTGCATCAAAGTTTACAGGGCCACAAGAGAAAAAACTGGAAAGTACGAAAATTCATTTTGAGGAGCGACCCTGCCTATATGCATTACTACAATCCCACCCAGGTAAATACTGTATTTTCCCTACCAATAGTTGTCATCCTCTTTACATTCTTGCATTCCTAAAACAATTATCGTTGAGTAGGGCAGCTTTTAATTCTGTTGTAGAAAGGGAAACGAGTTTATCTAAAGATAAATTAGACTTTGCCATCTAATGGAAGAGCATTTAATTGTTCAGCCAGCTATTCCAGGTTGGTGGCATCAATAGATTAATAGAACATATTTTTCAGACCAGTAGAGAGAAGGTGGATCCCACCACGACCATGATGTACAGTGATGATCATACTCAGTGCTCTGCCTCTCGTGGCTTATTTTTATTTTATTTTAAAATCTTCTTTCAATCAAAGAAAACTGCAAAATAGCAGTTTCAAAAATTCTCATTACACTAAAGGTTGATTAACTCATTCACTACCATCCACAAATTTATTTTGGAATTAAAATATGACGTAGAGCGCCATTCCCAAATCGTTTCGTTTTTCTACTTTCATTCCTTTGATCACTTTGCTGCTGTGAAATGTAAATTTCTCCACTGTGAGACTAATAAAGGCATATCCAATCCAATCCAAATTAGTTCTCTGGCAATGTTTTTCTCTTTCACAAGGGGGTAGCATTTCCCTTTTTTCCATTTTAGCACTTTGTTCCAGCTCCAGCTGTTGTTAAAGTGGTACATATATAAATCTATATGTATGTATTGCATTGTACTTTGGATAGCTACCCTCATTTCAACCTCATACAACTCCAGACCCATATAATTTAAGAATTAACTATTTACTTCTGAGGAAAGAAGAGAGTCTAAGGTTTCCAACGTTGTACGCAATGTTTGTTTAGTTCTAAAACTCAATAATCTGTGGGTCCTGAAATTTGAATGACAATGACAAAAACCCTGGAACCGAAGTGAACACACTCTATGTGTAAATAAGCGAGACTACCTTTAAAATTGACAAGTGTGATAAAAATAAAATGTTGATATTTAGGGTGATGATCCCCTGGGATCCATCTTCCTGCGAGGTTCCGTGGTAACGGCTGTCGATTTTGTGCCTGACGGTAGGTTGTGAAGCGCACATTATTCCTTTTCGTGCTCCTCTGTACATTTTTAACTCTCACTCACTTGCCTCTTACGATTCCAGCCAAAAGATACGACGTGGATGGCAACCTGTTTGAGATCATCACCTCTGATGAAACACACTACTACCTGCAGGCGGCCACTGCCGAGGAGAGAAAGGAGTGGATCGAAGCTGTGCAGGAGGTGTCTAAAAGTGGGAATTAGCATCGGTCTGCAACCTCTCTTTAATGGATGGCGCTGCTTGATAGCAAAGCAAAAAAAAGGTGCTTTTTCTCACAACTTAAAGATTGCATTCGAGTTCTCTGAAAACTGGAGTCCACGGACCACTCTTACTGCCTAATGTTTAGCTTGTCATTTCCGCTTTCATGAAGTTTGAGATAGTGTGCTATCATATAAGCACGTATGGTCACGGAATTCCTGGTTGGGAATGTAGGAGTGTATTAATACGCAAATGCGTTGTGCTTGTTTTTTTATTTAATATGCTTGTGCTCCTCTGTAATGAATATATTTAATACTTCTATGGGGATTTTTAGGTATAATCTCACTGTATGAGCCATTGTATTATTTTCACCTTGTATTGGATTAAAAGCACAAATAACCTCATATTTTCTTTTTGTTACAGAACAGAATCGTGAGGACAAAAAATAGAGAATCATGAACACTCATGAATGTGAAATAAAATATACTCTAGTGGTGATAAAGATGCCGAGCCATGTGCGTTTCCGGGTTTAACACACGAGGGTGTCACGGTCTACCAAAGAACATTTAGAATCATACTGTTCAGATTGAAAAATGGATGGCCGATGGGTGCTACTCAGCCTTTGCGAGCAATGAGCCTGTGCACATTTTATATTTGAACCGACAAAAATGTTACAGATGGGCAAAAGGTATGCACAAAAATTGAAATAAATATGTACTTTAACTTATTCACAGCCAGACGTGCAAAAAATGTGACTAAGTGCTAAGGTTTTGTCATTGTCACTTGAATTCCAGGACCCACAGATTATAGTTTTAAACATTAAACATTCAATACAGTGTAAATACAGTGTTAAAAACCTAATAATAATAATAATAATAATAATTCATTTAATTTCTAAGCGCCCTTCAAAACTCTCAAGG
Source organism: Hippocampus bargibanti (assembly GCF_051943395.1). Classification (NCBI taxonomy): domain Eukaryota; kingdom Metazoa; phylum Chordata; class Actinopteri; order Syngnathiformes; family Syngnathidae; genus Hippocampus; species Hippocampus bargibanti. Next base: position 11,561,544 of record NC_142746.1, on the reverse strand, counting down.
ACACTTTACAGTCACATTTTTTTTTTTTTTTTTTTTTTTTGTGCAGGTGAGCAGCGGCAGCCATTCGTGCCAGCGTTCACTCTACCCAGAAGTAACACAGCAGCAAAGTAATGAAAGGAAGAGGAGAGGAATGAAAGCAGTGGAAATACAAAATACAGGAGCTCCGTTCATCAGAAAAAAAGTTAAATCGTAGGTTATATGGATCTGGAGTTAGATGAACTTGAAATCAGGGCAGCTGTCCAAAATACAATGCAATACATACATATCGAACGTTTCCTTGAGAACTAAAAAATCCTGTGACTGTAAAGTGTCCTTGAGAGTTTTGAAAGGCGCTTATAAATTACATTTATTTTTATTATTATTATTATTATTATTATTATTATTATTAATAATAATAATAATAATAATAATGGTTTATATAGGGCTTTAATTTAACAAATTTAACAAATTAAAGATCAACTAATACACAAATGCTCATATGAAATTCAATCTTAGTGATCATCATGCTCCCAATTGAAGCCGAATGGAGAGTATGGGAGTTTGGTGTGTTGCTGGGCAGCAGCAAAAACATCCAAAATGAATCGATTCAAGTCTTTCAATTTGGACTAGAGGAAAAGGCTTAAATCTTAAAATAATTCCCCAACTGTCATTTGAAAAACGGCATACTGGGAGCAACAAAGAAGCCTGTCTGGACGTCCTCACACAAAACGAGCCAGAGGCTTGCCACAGGATAAAAATTGATTTCACTGAGCTGAATGTCCTCCACGAGAAGTCAGTTAATGCGAACATAGACGGCGAGACGAATGAAAAGTAATATCCTCCCAGAAGGAAGAGAAACCAAAACAAGATTGTCCAATATAGCACTGATATGAGCTTTTAAAGAAATGAACTTCATCTTACCTCAGTCCTGTCCAAAGTTTGGATGGTAAAATTGGATCAAGATTTCCTTTTCCTGTCCACATTGATCAGCATTTGTCTTAATTAATCCAATAACCAGGTAAATCACTGACAAAAGGAGTAAGTCTTATGAGTTTATATCAGAATTGGGCCTTTTTCACTGGCTATGAGGTAAAGCATCTTTGAAAAGATATCTTTCAGAAAAAGGCTTTTGCTTGGTGGTTTAAACAAGAAAAGTGATGAAAAAAACAGGTGGATCGGTAGACCACTAAACACATCGCATTTAAAACCTACAGCAAATATGCAAGTCTACCTCCCCTAATTTCAATATCGGCTTATTTATTTATTTGTCTATTTATTTATTTCTTTCACTTCCATTTACAAATGTTTTCGGGAATTGAAAATATGACGTAGTTCAGGTTTTATTTTTGTCTTGCTTAGTTGCCCATAAAGCGCTGGGCAGACCTCTAACAATGTGTTTCGCTTCCACAAGGGGGCAACATTTCCCTTTTTTCCATGTTAAGCGCTTTGTTCCAGCTTCCGCTGTTGTTAAAGCCCTATATCAGGGGTGTCAAAGTCATTTTTTGCCGCGGGCCGCATTGTAGTTATGGTTTCCTCTCGAGGGCCGTTATGAATTTGGGGAACCCATTAGAATGTTTAAATCCCTTCAAATATTACATATAGAGCACACAACAAATTAATGAATAACTCGTTTTCAAATCTGAAGTCAAGAATAATGACTTTTATTGTGGTTGACATCAAAAATATGAAATTTTGGCTCAGATTTTAGCAATCATCATGGAATTTAACAAGTTTGATTTGCTTTCGCGGGCTGAAAAAAATGATGTGGTGGGCCGGATTTGGCCCGCGGGCCTTGACTTTGACACCGGTGCCCTATATAAACCAATATGTATGGATTGCATTATATTTTGGACAGCCATCCTCATTTCAAGCTCATTCAACTCCAGACCCATATACTTTAAGAAATAACTTTTTTTTTCTGACGAAAGAGTCTAAAATTTATTGCACTGCAGTGAATGTTTATGTAGTCCTAAAAGTCAATATTATGCGGGTCCTGAAATTCAAGTGACAATGACAAAACCCTAGCACTAAAGTGGGCACATTTTTTGCACGTCTGGCAGTGAATGAGTTGAAGTACAGCTTTGTTTCAATTTTTGTGTGAATTGATTCATGTCTTGATCAAATTGCCTTAATCAAATGTGATTAAAAGTAATCACATTTGTTTCCTGGCGATGGGCAAACAAAATCTCCTAAACATGGGAAGATGTTACATTTCATTCCATGTACCTTAAATAACAGTTCAAAAACTATAGTATTTAAAATATAGTACAGTGGGACCTTGGTTTACGAACACCTTGCCTTACGAACTTTTCGGCTTCCATCCATCCATTTTCCGTACCACTTATTCCTCATTAGGGCCGCGGGGGGTGCTGGAGCAAATCGCAGCTGTCTTCGGGCAAGAGGCGGGGGACACCCTGAATTAGTTGCCAGCCAATTGCAGGGCACACAAGGACAAACAACAATCATTCTCACACGCACACCTAGGGACAATTTGGAGTCTTCAATCTGCCTGCCATGCATGTTTTTGGAATATGGGAGGAAACCGGAGGACCCGGAGAAAACCCACGCGGGCCCGGGGAGAACATGCAAGCTCCACACAGGGAGGCCGGACCGGGACGTGAACCGGCGACCTCTGCACTGTGAAGCCGGTGTGCTAACCACTTGGCTACCGGGCCGCAACTTTTCGGTTTACGAACGTTAAATTTAATGATAGTTAAAATATGAAACCTTGGCATACGCACTACTTTTCGGGATACACATGGAGCCATGGCTGGCGGAGTAATCTTCGGCGGAAGAACACCAAACCACACAACCGAACAGCACCACAGCCGGCCTACCTTTCCACACCCCCTTTCTCTGAGTGCATTCGTCGATCGTCTTCAAGGATTTATCACGGATACTTTTGCTGTTATGGGACCTAATAAGACCCCATCACAGGCATGTGTTCAGCCGAAGAAGACACACAACAAAATTACTGTCAAGGAGAAGAAGGAGATCATTGAGAAACACGAACGAGGTGTGCGTTTGTCTAATTTAATGGCCCAGTACCAATATGCTAAGTCCACCATTGTTACCATCCTTCGCAACAAAGAAGCCATTAAAGGTGCGTGTGTTGCTAAAGGTGTTTCCGTGCTGTCAAAGCAACGGTCTCGGGCAATAGAAGAGGTTGAAAAACTTCGGTTAATTTGGATTAACGAAAAGCAGCTATCCGGCGACAGCATGAATAAAGCAATTATATGCGAGAAAGCACGGCAAATTCACTCTTATATTGTCATGCGGCAACCTGGAAGTTCGGCGCTTAGTTACCAACAGTCCTTATGGAAGGTGACTCTCTTCCCATCCAGTAACTTCCTCCCTGCCCCCCCTCCTTCCCACCCCATTCCATCAAGCCATCAACGACCATCACAAAGGTAAATAAAACTTTATTATATAGTAGTTTATTTCTTTAATTACAGTCCTTATGGAATGTGACTCTCCTTCCAAACAGCAATTCCCTGTCCCCTCCTCCCTCTCACCCCATTCCATCAAGCCATCAACGACCATCACAAATGTAAATAAAATGACTTTATTATTGAGTGCAGTGTATTTCTTTCATTACAGTACAATTACACATTTATTATACACAAAATAGGGTATATGGTGTGTAGTTTTAATGCTTATTTAGTTGAAAATTCTATTTTATGGAGACCTGGGAACGGATTATTCTCATTTTAAAGGACAACCGACTTGTACTGAGCATATTTTACAAAGATTCCACCACATATAGCTATATTTTACCTTTTAAGACTCGCGCTGAATATTCAGGAACTCTTGTTTTCGAGTTGATGACGATCCCCTACGTGACGTCACATTTGGAAACCCCCTGACCGAGAAAGCGACACACAATCCATTTTGCGGTACTTAGGTCTGAAAACTTCGTGTTAATCCGTGTTGATGGAGAAATTAGAAGGAAAACACATAAATAACGTGATGGTGAATCGTTGTGTGTTGCACCAAGACTAACTAATTGATATTCGCTGACACAAATTCCAAGCAGACAAATCAGCCCATTTCCAACGGAGCTTGGGCGCCATCTTTTGCATTTTCTGGGACACTACTTTGCTGTCATTGACAGCTCGAATTGATATGCGAGGACTCCTTTAATCGATTGCAAACATTTATGCTTTCCTCTTCAGAACTATTTGAATCATATTCATAACTAGATGAGTAACAAGAAAGCGTATTCTCCTAATCTTAAGTGCGTGAGCCCATTGTTTTGTTTCTTGAGCAAGACAAGACGACTTTGCGTGACGTCACGACTTGGGGGCGGGACTTTTGAAAATCCCCAGTTTCGAGCTGATTTGTAGCAGATTTTGGACACTAAGTCATTATTATTGGTGTTTTGCATTTGACTAAAAATACCAGCCTGCGTGTTTTGGGTATTTTAGATGCTATAAAACGTTTTTTCTGATGTCAGTTAGGAAACAAAAAAAATGGTGTCGGTTGTCCTTTAATGGTTTCCTATGGGAAATTAATTTTTGGGATACACACTTTTCGCCTGACACACTCTATCTTGGAACCAATTAAGTGTATAAGCCAAGGTCCCACTGTATATGGGATTTTTGTTCCAAAACAAACATGCAAGTCTTTTTTAAACACAAATTAAACATGGTTTAAACGGTGGTCAAAGCATAAATTAGCTCCTCTGAGAGTAGCAGAAGCAAAAGCACCCCCACATGTTATGAAAAATAAACGTAAATGAGGCTCATGGAGCTAATGGCCAACATTGTTTCATGTTTGACACCTAATCTATGAAAACTAGTGAAACTGGTACATGCATCATATTTTTTCTTATCTACTTTGATGGTATTTAAAATTGTATGACTCATTTCCGTCGTCTCTCATAGCGTCAGCTGTGATCTTCCGGTAAGGCAGTGATTTAGTCGAACAATAAATGGACGCCAAAACCCAAAGCCCTCAACACTTCTCCCGGTGCAATGCCGGACCAGGTTAACATACATATACAGTACAAGTCGCTAACACATCATTGTTTGAATGTTGTCACCATGACGACATAAACGGGAGGTGATCAGCATTCATGATCAGGCATTCAAGCAATATTGCAAGCAATATCAACAGTTCGGTAATGGACGTTTTGGTCAATCTAAATGACACGCAGGTGCTCATGCCAGATTATAATGTGAAGAGAGCTGTGGCGCCAAGGTATATGGCCCATTTGGCAATATATGCCAATAAGTGTGACAGGGAGTGACATAAAAATCGGGAAAATGGGACAAGTCAAATGGATTCAAATGAGGCCCATGATGGGAAGGCCAAATTCTTTAGTGCTTGTGAAAAGGGGGGAAAAAGACGAGAAAATCATTGATCTGCTTTGCTTCTCATTCCATGCAGCTCTTAATGGCTAGTGCGAGCCACCTTTGTTGTGCGAGTGTCTGTGTTTATTGGGATATTTTTTAAGGTGATGCCTATTTGATTGGAGAAAAAACTAAATTACCGTATTTTCCGGTTTATAAGGTGCACCCAAGAGCCTTCATTTTATTGAAAAGATGAAAACAAATGCGCTTTTGTATTGTAATGAAAGAAATACACTATATATATATATATATATATATATATATATATATATATATATATAGTAAAGTCTCGTTATATTGATATCGGTTATATCGATAGTACTGCTTATTACGATACTATTTCTATGAACGCAAGGAGAAAATTACATGCCGCAGGATCGGATATATCGATAGTCCGGTTATATCGATAATTTTTCCGACTCCCGAGAATATCTATATAACGAGATTTTACTGTGTGTATATATATATATATATATATATATATATATATATATATATATATATATATATATATATATATATATATATATATATATATATATATATATATATATATGGGCGGCCCGGTAGTCGAGTGGTTAGCACACCGGCTTCACAGTGCAGAGGTCACCGGTTCGCGTCCCGGTCGAGCCTCCCTGTGTGGAGTTTGCATGTTCTCCCCGAACCCGCATGGGTTTTCTCCGGGTCCTCCGGTTTCCTCCCACACTCCAAAAACATGCATGGCAGGCAGATTGACCACTCCAAATTGTCCCTATATATATATATATATATATATATATATATATATATATATATATATATATATATATATATATATATATATATATATATATATATATATATATATATATATATAATATTGACTGGAGTCCGGAACGTTCGACGCTATACGCAAAGTGTAGAGACAACTCGGCGCTTAAGAAGATATGGTCACCGCAAGCACAGGAAATCTCACACATACACAGGACAGGGCAAGTTGACAAATTCTCAGTTGCTCATTCAACCTGTTAAAAGGCACATTGATCAAATCGCTCCAACACGACTACAAGGCTAGGCTGCAGTCAAGCTCATTATTCATGAGCATCCAATGATTTACTGTCAAGTAGGCTGCAGGAAATGCGAGTGTGAGGATGCAAACAGTCATTCAGGTGGAGGGCAACCCTCCAGTAATCATCTAATCACCTGGTCGCTAGACTTTACCAGACCACAACCTAATGATGTGAGGAGGAGAAGCGCTTGATGGTTGCACATCTTGAGCAGCTTTCTAAGGGCCACACGTCAACACACTACAAATGGGAGTGGGCCTCATGTCGATTTGTTTTTTTATGTGCAAACCAATACACATTACACATGCGAAGTGAATCAATTGAGCGCTGCTAGATTTCCTCTACTAGAAAAAAAGTGGTCCAATATCAACTCTTTTCACATCTTCAAGTTTTTGCTGACAAATGTGTTTTACCACCTTTTTTTTTTTGAGGGGGGGGGGGGATTGTAACGCTCGAATTAAGTGCAAGGAGAGAGGTGGAGGGAATGAAAACAACAACTCCTCGTTAATGTAAAATATGCTCTCCCTGGGTAAAATCACCACGCAGTTGACACAACAAAAAATACATGAAGTCAATGAGAAGAATGAATAAACAACAAAGTTTAAACAATGTTGAGCCAAATGTGGGGAAAGTTGAAAAACTTTTCATTGTTGTCAGCTTTTTTTGAGACGGAATTATTGCGTTTTGAGTTACAGCTGATTTCATTTCATGTCAACGTGATTCATGCGCACACACAAATAGGATTTGGCCTCAATCATTTTGAATTATGGAAGGAACGAACAGACAAGAGGAGAGAGTTTTACGGTCAAGTGAGTTTTGGCTTCCTGTTAGTACTCCAATGTGAAACAATTAAGTTAACAATTCAGGACATTCACACTGAATTAGATTGATCGCCTCCTCTTTTTTTTGGTCTCAATCTGCATATTTCAAAAGGTGCATGTTGTGACATGACTCGACATTTTTGGAAGGTCATTCATACGGTATGTCTGTGTTCAAAGGAAAACAATTGCTGTGTATCAAGGTCAAATGCAATTATTGAACAGAATAAAGACAACAAAAACAGAAGTGGGCAATTTACTGTACATCCATTTGCGTCTTTGGTCAGTAGACAGGATACCCCCTGAACCGGTTGCCAGTAAATCACAGGGCATACATTGACAAACAGGCACCCACGCTCACTGTCAATCTTGTTCGATGGTTTTGGCAAACGAGTTGATTGCCAACCGGTGTTGCTTCCTGATGATTGATTGGAGGGAAACTGTCACTTTCTGAGATCAGTGTGGTTCTGTCTATGGTTAACAGGAAGTTCAGGGAAAAAAAGAATGATCTTTGTTGCATTTGTTGATGCTAAATTAAGGACTTAGTGTCTTTTCTATCCACAATCCACAACAATCATTAAATTCGATTTTATTTGTATTATTTTTTTAGCAACTTGTGAAGAGTCAATTGAGTTAGTGTTACCTTAAAGGACAATCAACACCATTTTTTTTTTGTTTTTCTAACTGACAGCAGAAAAAACGTTTTATAGCATCTAACATACCCAAAACATGCAGGCTGATATTTTTAGTTAAATGCATAACACCAATAAAAATGACTTAAAGTGTCCCAAAACTACTTCAAAATGACCTCAGAAATTTTCTGTTTCTGAAGGTCGAGCCCCCTTGTTCGTGATGTCATGTCAAGACGTCTTGCCTTGCTCGAGAATCAAAACAATGGCTTCAGATTCGGAGAAGATGCTTTCTTGTTACTCATCCAGTTATGAATATGATTCAAATAGTTCTGAAGAGGAAAGCATAAAGTTTGCAATCGATTAAAGAAGTCCTTCCATGTCATTTTGAGGCGTCTGGACTGCAATGTAGCATCCCAGAAAATGCACAAGATAGCGCCCAAGCTCCGTTGGAAATGGGCTGATTTGTCTGCTGGGAATTTGTGTCAGCTAGTATCAAATAGTAGTCTTGGTGCAACACACAACAATTGACCGTTGCGTTTGTTATGTGTTTTCCTTCTAAATTCACCATCAACACGAAATTTTCAGACCAAACAAAGTACCCAAAATGCATTGTGTGTCGCTTTCTCAGTCAGTGACGATACCTACTGTGACGTCACGGTAGGTATCGTCACCAACTCAAAAATAAGACTTCCTGAATATTCAGCGCGAGTCTTAAAACTTAAAATATAGCTATATGCGGTGGAATCTTTGTAAAATATGCTCAGTAGAAGTCATTTGAAGTGATTTTACAAATTATGGACACAACTTGTCCAGAGGCGTCAGTTGTCCTTTAAGTCTAACTCATTGTTTTTGACTCTATATTATTTATTGGATTGGATTGGATTGGATTGGATTTGCCTTTATTAGTCTCGCAGTGGAGAAATTTACATTTCACAGCAGCAAAGTTATGAAAGAAATATTTATATTATATTTTATTTATATTTTTGTGATTGATATTTTTTACACATTATGAATTTCCGTCAGATTCAATGAAATAAATTATATTTTTGTTATGGGTATATTATTTAAGCATGTCAGATAATAGAACCATTTGACATAATTTATTGTTTTTCTTATGAGTTAGTCATTGAAATCCATGTGAATTTCACAGTTTTTAACTACTGTATTTTCCTGTTTATACAGCGCATTCAAAAGGCCTCATTTTCTTCAAAAGGTGACCCTGCGCCTTATACGCCGGTGCGCCTTTTGTGTAAAGTAATATCGAGCCACAACAGGTCTCGCAACTCCTGTCAGCAGCCACTGACTATATTTCCCCCTGAAAAAGTAGTGCAAATGTAGCCCCATATAATGTGGTATGCCTTATATTTGGAACACTTTTGTAAATTGATATATGTTTGTAAAACTTTTTTCATTCATTGAAGGGGTGTATCTTATAGTTAGGTGTGCCTTATATATGGAACAAGTTTGAAAATACACCATTCCTTGGGGGTGCGCCTTATGCTACAGTGCGCCTTATACACTGTACCATATGTACATTTTGCATAGAGCATGATCGTGTCCTTTAGCTATGTTATAGCATATTTTGCAACTCATTGCATAAAATGTTTCACAAATTGCCTTGTTCATGAAATGGACACATAGTCATATGAATTATTGCTGTGTGGAAAAATTCTGAAGTTCATTGCAATTAAGTCCTGTTGTCATGTTTACAGAAATGCATATGATGTACTTCACTTAAATTGACCTCAGCAGCCATGTATCTTAATGAATGAATAATAAATAGACAAGTGGCAGTGAATATCACTCCCATGAAGAATATTCAGAGCGGCGCAGAAAGTAAGTTATGCACATGGAGAAGAGAACAAATGTGTACAAGGAAGAGCAGTCTTCCAAAAAAAGCAGCAAATAACGGCACAACACAATCGAAAGGGTAACCAATAACAAAAAGTCACAAAGTCTGGAATGGCGACGTCTTTATGGAAAACCATGTGAAGAGAAAACACGCCACTAAATGGCACCAATACAATATCATTTGCCAAAGTGACGATTCAAAAAACATGATCACAATCTCTGGTTCTATTAAGAATATGAATAATGATGAATGAATAGTGCAGGCCGGGTAAAAGTGTTAAATCCAAGTAGTCCATGTAACTCTGATATGGCCTCATTTCACAATGCCGTGTACATTTAAGTGTTTAAAAGGGCACATTAAAATCAATACTATTTATTTAGTCTAAAGAAAGAATACCGATACTTTGACTATGAAATCAAGTCAACTGGACTGCCAAAAGCTCTTTGGACCACACATAATCTTTTTTTTTTTTCTTTTTTTTTCATAAACATGATTGAATAGTGTGTATAGTGCCACTTAGCAGTTTTTTTGACGACGATACTAGTGCAGCGTGTTCTACCGGAAACAAATTCCTTGTGTGTCCTACATACTTGGCAATAAAGATGATGATTCTGATTCTGATTCTGATCATTAAGGTGAAATGAAAGATCAAGACCTTTGTGTTAACTTTACACATCAGGCAGGATTCAGTTTTATGTCACACAAATAACTCTTTGTTCATTCATTCATCGGGCCCAGATTTCACAGAAGAAAGTAAACAATGCTTTTAACCAAGACAAGACCAGACATTCAACCTACTGTATATTTTAGCAGTTTGCCATGAGATTTTCAATGTGCTCCATGGCACAGAAAATGCTCCAGCAAATTCATGAACCGCAAAGAGATATAAGATGCACAACTGCGCATTGTAGAAAAATATTGTCATGCTTTGTGTGCCAGAACCTAAACATCTCATGACCTGTTTGTTCGTCATATTTACAAACATTGCTGTAAACAGGATTTGCCGGTTTTTTTCAGAGCACATAACGTCCAGGAATTTTAGCAAGAAATATGCCAAACGTTTCGTGTGATTTGCTACTCACTAGTTTGTTTTACCATTTTTTGTTCTCTCTCAAATCTGTTCAGCCTTTGTCCCCTTTGATAGTAAATAAAAGCCATGACATGTAATTGCGCAGTCCAGATTTGAATGGCCATGTTTATCTCAGATGAATGCATTCAATTTCTTCTGTGACAGGCAAAGACGAGGTCCTTAAATCGAGTTCATCCGCAGTCCTAGTGGGGGCGTAAATTGACCTCCAACGAACCAACACAATCTTCTTCAGATAGGTGACCGTGTTGTTTTTGACACTGACAAAGCAGATGGTATTGATCATGCTGTTGCTCATTGCAAGGCATTCGATGATGTAAAAGACCACCAGTGAGTTCTTCTCACGGGAGATTAGCGTCGGGTGGAAGTCCCGCAAGATTGTGAAACCGTAGTACGGAGCCCAGCAGAGGATGTACGCCATTAAGATCCCAATGAGGACCATCACAGTTTTGCGGCGACAACGGAGTTGCTTTCTTATCTGCTCCGTCTGGAAACCAGGGACATTCTTGAACCAGAGCTCACGGGAAATTTGAGTATAACACATCGCCATGATAACCACAGGTCCGACAAACTCAACGGCAAATACAAGCAAAAAGTAGGAGCGGTAGTAAGCCTGCTGATCCACGGGCCATATTTGAGCGCAGAAAACTTTATGAGTGTCCGTCGCGATGCCTCCGTGTGGGTACCTGGTTTCCGAAGCAAAGTAAGCCGAGGGAATTGAAATGAGAATGGGAATAATCCAGACTCCGGTTATCAGGCAGTAGGAGGTTTCAGAGTTCATTCGCGGCTTCAGAGGATGAACGATGGCCATGTACCTGAGAACATAGACAACATCAATAAATTGATGAGGCAGTCGCTAGAAAGTAGATCAATGGATGGATGGATGGATGGATGGATGGATGGATGGATGGATGGATGGATGGATTGTTGACGTGCAACAGAGGCAATGGACAGTTCTTCTTTTTGTTGTTGTTCAGGAATTGTCATGTAGTCATTTGATTAGTTTTGATTTCTATCATTTGTTGATTTGTTCGAGTAAAAACATCAAGCAAATTATCTTTTTGATCAATCTCTTTCGATCACGTATCCAGTTCTGGCCGATGGCCTCTCCATGGGCTATCTGATTTTATGGAAAAGTCAGTGTACCCCTTGGATTGGTTGCTAGTCAATAGAGAACATCATCTTACTTTATTTATTTCTTTATTGTGTCGTAATCGACAGACAATGACTCTGTCCAATGGACACTGGGGAGCTGCGTAATAGTCACTTGTGGGAACTATTTCTGAAATTGGTCCTACAAAGACTTGAAATGGGGGCCATTCCTCGTACACTGGTAATAAAGCAGTAATTTCAATGTAATTTGAAGGAGCTGACTGTGACTAAAATGATACAAACACCTCCTGCAATACAGACATACTAAATGGCACTGTTTGCGTCATGGATTTGCTCTCCCCAGTTACCCAGCACGCACCTTTAAATCAGCGCAGCTGGATTGCCCTCCGTCCTCAACGTATGACGGCTGTTTGTACAAACATGACATCAATATAATCTTTTGTGCAATAGACCACAGAGAATGTGGTTCTCCGATTCGACCGCTCAAGTGAATGAGACATTCATTCATTCATTCATTCATTTTCCAATCGACTTATCTAAATAATGGTGACGGGGCGTGCTGGGGCCCATTCCAGTTGTCACCCTGGACATCCTGAACCTGTTTCCTCTCAATTACAGGGTACACATAGCATACCTGTCAACCTTGGATAATAGCTGCCCTTACAAATGATTACAATACAAATATGGCATACATTATTTGAAATTGTAAAAAAAAAGCGAACACAAGCGGAAATGCAAACAGCTTAACGTGCATGTGCACGTTATGCTTTTATCAATCCGACCGTACGCAGCGATAAAAAAAACATATACGATTGAGAATTACTTTTACTAGTTTGCATTGACAATAGCAGCGATCGGCATTGTTGTTGACTACCAGCAGTTGAGACGAACTGGATTTGAGCCACAATGGTCTTTGCAAGATCGTTCACATTTGAATTTTATTATTTGAAATGATGAAAACATAAAAAAACACAGGGAAAACATGTAAGTTTACAGGTATGACATACACGAACAATCATCCACGCTCACACTCACACCTAGTGTCCATTCAGAGTGTTCCATTTACCTGCCACGCATGTTTTGGGAATGTGGAAGAAAACCCGGAGTACCCGGAGAAAACCCACACCGGCACGGGGAGAACATGCAAACTCTACTTCAGGAATGCCGGAGCCGGGATCGAACTCATCACCTCTGCATTGGGAGGTTGCCGCGCTAAACATTGGTGTACCAAGCCGCCCATCATATTTTTAAGTGAATTAAAAAAAATAAAAAAACAAGTGGAATTATCTTTCCTGAAACCACAATTTTACATAACAGCTGTTATTATGCATCAGCACCCTTTGCAAAGCAACAAGACTGATTATGCACGCCCACTTCTATTTTACTGTATAAACTATTTTCAATGTCCATTATTTAAAAAAAAAAAAGTATTGTGGCCGTGTGCCTAATGACAATACAAAAGTGCTTTTTAACTCAATTTTGAGTGCTCAACATAAATCCTTGATTTTTTGGAAGATACTGATACTGATACAATGCAGCGAGAACAGTGATATTGGAGACAATGAGCCCAATATATCACCTAAAATGTCCTCACTTTTTACATGCATTATGTAAATGGCATTAACTACCAATCTCTTACGGAATTTGACAAACAGAAAATACCCCCCGTTATTTGTTTAGAACAACCATTTTGAAGGCAAAATTAATTCCTGATTTCATGATGGAAACTGTTGCAGTCTACTGTATGTATGAACTGCAATGATGAGATCAAATCACCACTGAGAACAAGTGATTTCAGTTTATTGGTAGGAAGGTCAGCTATTGCTGTCACATTATTAATTGGTTGTACGATGTGTTTATTGTGTAAGACAATGAGTGAAAGTTGTGTAGATGTTGTAATTAATGATGGGAAAATAAAGCGTCTACCTGCTTTGTGAACCATTTTTTAAAATCCTTTGGATGGCATTTTGATTGGCTTACAAATGACCTCAAGCCCTTACCTGTCCACTGCAATGGCGAGCAAGGCGTTTGTGGAGACATAGAGCGACACGGTGCGTAGATAGTTGACCGAAGCGCACAGTACCAACCCATGATCCCACGAAAGCTGTTTGACCACATAGTAGTCGACAAGGAATGGACAGCACACCACTGCCACGAGGAAGTCCGAGATGGCCAAGTTGGCGATGAGCAGGTTAGTGAGGTTGCGCAACTTCTTGTAACGCATCAACGTAGCGATGAATATGAAGTTCCCCAAGCCACATACCAGTATAATGCAGGCGAGAACCACGCCAATGATGATGGTGGCGACGTAGAACGGCAGACCCTGTGTAGTGTCAGGGATCTCATCGGGCGGAATGCCGTAGTCCACGTCATAGTTGTCGATATGATCCATTTTATCTGGAAAAGGAGCCGTCAACAGGTGGGTTGTGTTGAACTCTGCCATTTTGTTCTGGAACAGTTCAGAAACAACTTGAACTCTCAGAATTATAGGAGATATGATGAGTCTTGCGGTGATTTCTTGGCTGCTACACTATTTTCATGAAGACTGAACCTTGGAGTGGATGAATCATATTTAGAGAGTCACCACGAGCTGGAAGACAAAGTTGGATACATTATTCAACACCTGGTCAGGATTCATATCACTGGAAAATAAATTACATTGCCCGAGTCCTTCAGCAGGTTATCAAGGGTGGCAGGTGGTGTAGTCCCGATGAATACGGCTGGAAACTTAAAGTTGCAGCGAGAAATGGCCTCCATGCAATTTATTGTAACCTTGTCAATTTTATCACACGGCAGTGTCACTAGACCTAGCACAGCCTGGTTACACTCCATTTTAATTTAAGCTACATCAAAACATTTTTTTTGCATTTGTGGCTATCAGCGTAGAGTGACTCGTAGACTGTAAGGATGATGAGCTTGAGAGAAGGAGGGGAAAATCAAGTAGTCTCATAAGCGTATACAAATGGGACCTCAAAATTAAATCGGGACCTTTTAATTAAGTTCATTTAAGAGGAGTACACACAAACTGATAAATGGGCAAAATTTAAACATTGTATTTTATGTTTTCTTAACAAGGTTACAATCGTTTGGGAGTTTTCATGAAATTAGCTTTTATTTCATTTCGAATTGTTTTAACATTCATTTTTAACTTCTAATTTATTAGTGTTCTGTATGAAGTATACGTGAATGGGTGCAACAATTTAAATAAATTCGTTAGTCCTGTAAATGTGCTGTTACTACGCCATACGATTCGATACATATCTTGATATACTGTATTTAGGGAACGATATGATTTTGTTTGAATTGATTCACTCGACTCTTCAGTTAAAAAAAAAGAGTTCAAAACGTTTTTCCGTCTCATTTATATAATTTACAATAATATTGGCCTTTTATACAAAATAAACGTCAAGTATTAGGTAGGACACCGTCCGTGCATTCTGATCCGCCTTATCCTCACAGCTGCAGCATATCCAAGCTGTCTCCGGGCAGGAGATGGAGGACACACGGAACCGGTTGCCAGCCAATCACAGGGCACTCATGCAGAGATAAACAACCATCCGCGCTCACATTGACACCTAGGGACAATTTTGAGTGTTCAATCAGCCTGCCATGCATATTTTTCTTTTGAATGTGGTAGGAAACCGGGGTACCCGGAGCAAACCCACGCAGGCCCTGGGAGAGCATGTAAACATCACACACATGATGATTTGGGGTTGTTCATATGAAACCCATTTAATATTTGAGATGTCACCCTCAAGTTGCTTTTAACACTGTTATCGGGTCAAATCTGCTTCGATCACACTTCAGACCAAACAATTCTTTTATAGGACAATCTTAAAAGACATAAGACAGGGGTTTGTCATACTTTTGTCGAGAAGGGGCAAAATACATTCCAATACGGCCCACATGTCTTTATTCGTGTACCTAAGACAAATAGAACAGTCCAGCTCCAATCGATTCAATGCCCTTTGATTGACCTGGATTAAAGAGGGCATGTAAATGTTAAAGCTTTTAAATATTTATAATGGCAAACTCGTGCGTGCGGACAACATCGGTGAGGAGCCACAGACACTTTGATTGTAACGTGAAAGGGAACAATAGCCAATTAAGAAGTGATACAATGCTTGCTGGATGTGTCGAGAGTTTGTGTAACATTCATTAAATTAAATAAGTCATTAAATTATGAAAATAAAACGGGCAAGAATTTGCACCCACCATGTAGTGACCCATTAAGATCATAGTTAGCTAGTTCTATGCTCAAACTGTATGTCTTCCTCACTATGACTTAATTCTTCTTGGGATTTTCTGGATGTTTGGATTTCAGCATCTTGAGCATCATTTTTTTTTTTTTTTTTTTTTTTTTTTTTTTTTTTGCGGTGAAACCATAGAACAGGAAATTAAATTGACTGTGACATTAGAAAGTGTCTCTCTGCCCATTGCAAAAAATGTAACACAATTTTAATAACTATCACATATGTCTGTGCAGCCA